>NW_021940682.1:35535898-35650245 GCF_001715985.3 Manacus vitellinus | reverse complement strand
GAGGAGAGGTTTAGGTTGGATATTAGGAAGAAATTTTTTATAGAGAGAGTAACCAGACATTGGAATGGGCTGCCTAGGGAGGTGGTGAATTTTCTGTCCCGGACGTTTTTAGGATGAGACTGGATGTGGCACTTAGTGCCATGGTCTAGTAACCACAGCGGTGTTGGATCAAGGGTTGGACTTGATGATCTCAGAGGTCTTTTCCAACGCGGCTGATTCTATGATTCTATGGTTTGCTGTCACTGCAGTGGTGGTATTGACAGTGCAATGATATACATTGCCTTCTGCATGTGTTCTGCAGTTTTACTAAAAAAAATTAGTAAAATCAGTCACAGAACAGCAGTACATCATCCCAAAAGATAGATTTTTTTTCAGAGAAATAGATTAATGAAAGTTTTAGCATTCATGCTTGCCACTCAGCAATTAGACATTCTTGCAGTTTACAATACAAGCAAAAAGGAGACAAAAAAAGACAAAGTCTGAATTTGTCTCTTGTGTTAGTTTCAAACTCATAGTGTCAGCTTCAGAATTGTACTTCTTACTGCTTGTTTTCTGAAATCAAGAAATACCAAGAACAAACATTTATTTTAAAGTATTAAAAACTCAAAGACAAAATCCAAAAAAGCCTCACCATTTCTGTGCTGACAAAAATGGCAAAAGCATACATGCAAAATGCATATTTGATTTTTTAAAAACTTAATCATTTCCTACTGCAATGTATTTGATTAGTATTGCAGATAGAGAAATGTGCCTACTTTCAGCATGCTCTAACGAGTGGTTTTTTAAACATTAGAAATTAGATGCTTTGTGACATTCTTTTAAAATCTCTGGCATAACAATATAAGTATTTGGCAGTGAGGATTAGAATTTTTGTAGTGATACAAGGCTATGTTCAAACTACTGACTGTAAGAACCTGGCTTCTGAGAGACATAGCTGCTTTTCTTTGCTGACTTTATTGAGAGATAGAAATTTGAAACGTTTTATGTAGGATTTTTCAACAGTTTGCCATGCTATTGAATTAAAATGCCATAGGAGTTGTGATAACTAAATTGAACTCCTATAGTTTACATTCTTAATATGGCCCTCAGGGCAAGTTCACAAAACAAAGAAAAAAAAGAACCACTTAATGATGCAAATGAACTCCCCATAGTAATGTAGGTGTCTGATTTCTTAGCAATTGGAATTGCTAAATTCCTTGACAATTCTGCCTTTGCAGAGTATACTGTCCACTGAACAAATCTTTTCTAGAATTTAACTGCTTTTCCATGCTCTGCCATGGATGGATTTGGGTCTGAGTCTGGGTACTGGACCCTGTGTTCTCAGCAGTCCTTCCTGCTGATCTTAGAAGTGAAAATTGGTGAGATATAAACTGCAACCTGGAACTGAAGACTTGTTTCAGAGGCAGAAAAAAGTGTACGTAGGGCAGAGACTCAAACTGGATGAGCAAGGGAGTTGCAGTTGGGAGCAGGTGGAGAGAACAAAATAGACTATGGAGGGAAATTGGTGCTGGATGCTGAAGAAGGCAATGGGCCTATCATTCTATCACCAACCTATTTTTAGAATGTACATCTTTATAATAATTTGTACATATTAAACTAAAGGATTCCTTTCTACCCTGAGGACTTTTTAAGATCTCTACTCATTGTATCACACAGGGATCCTAACTCCCCATCTTCCATTAGACAACCTCTTTCCCTTCTCACCAACACTACAAAAGGTGAATCAGGGGACTCAATTATTAGAAACCACAACATCATATTTTAGCAAGGAATGAAAAAAGCTTGTGTATTTTTTTTACCTCTGGGTTGTATATTTAAGGAAAATAGGTAGAAAAGAATATGCCATAATACCCTGTATTTACAAATCACGAGTATGCTTTGTATTTGTGAAGAATAAGGAAAAAAGAGATTCTGTTTTCTTGTTCTTATGCAGATATAATTATGCTGGCTAAGGTCATAAGGTAGTTTTTTGTTTTTATGTTTTTCTGATGCAGTTATTCAAAATGAGATGTTTCGATGTAGTTATGCTGGATATGGGGTGCATTATTTCAACTTAACTTATTTCCTCATTCATACATAACAACACTAGAGCATTATTAGTCCCATGCATAGACTGTGGTCTGTTTCGGTTTTAGCTACAGTTGTATAATGAAAGGGGTTGATAAGCAAAGCTAATGAATATAAGGGCCAAGCTCACGTAAGGTAGAGAAATCCAGGAAGGGCATTTATAACTGACATCTAAAAGCACTGTGGTGTTTTCTCTCAGTCACTTAATATGTCAGTGTTGCTTGACTGGCATTTCCTCTGTTTCTGTGACTCCAGGTCCATGCTTGAGCATGCTTCCTCTGGTGCAGTTCCACTGGGTTAAAAGGGGTAACTCGTGGTTTACACTCAGTAATGGCTGAAGAGATTCTTTTGACTGCTTCTCAAGACTCAGTTAGTTAGTCTTTTGGATCGCTTGCTTTGACTTGCCTGATTAAGTTAAATGGAAATTATTTTTCATAATGATTATCAAAATGATTTCTCTGTTTGAAATAAATACTTTAATGTGTCCATCTTCTCTGTTCTTCCTGTCTTTATTTCTGTGAAAGATTTGTCCTTCTCCCCATTTATTAGAATAAAAAAACTCAAGGTAAAGTAGCAAGTTACTATTCTGCTCTGCTCATCCTACTGGCATACTGGGTTTTCCACACAAAAACTGGAAACTCTGAGACATGTTCACTTGTAGGACAGCTTTTATATGGCACAACTGATGCTCATCCATAGTAACCAATATTTATATTTTACCATGCTATTTTTATATTTAGAGTTATAAATGTTTGCATTCTTTATCCTTCTGGTTTTTAATTCTGCCTCTCAGTTGTCATTATTAAGGTACAAAAAAAATGTAGCCTTATAATAATGACAAATGTAGAAGGTGAAAACAGAGTAGAAGGGAGAGACATTAACCTAAGGAAATATTTTGAAGAATTTCACAGAGGCATATATCTTCAAGCTAGCAGAAGTGAAATGATGTGTTATATTTTCAGAGTGGGTTTTAGTTGTCTTCAGATTTTTAAAATTTTTTTGTTTGTTTGTTTTTGAGAAACGAACAGAGAGAATGTTGGCCTTTGCTTTTATGATTTCTGTATGCTAATTGTAGGCCATAGCAAGGTTTTTGTTACTGATGAGTAGTTGTGTTGTAATAGGATACAAAAGCCTGTCATTTCCACAATTAAAGTAGATTCTTCTTCTGAATGGAATAGCATAGAAAGGGGTTAATGAAACAAGATGTTGCTTTACTAGATAATAAGCTTGTGTTTCTGGATACACTTTGGCATTGCTGAAATACTGTATATGTAAAATGGTGACTTAAGTAATATTGTTCTCAATGCAAATGTATTTTAGCTTTAAGACTATGATTTTATTTTTTTGTATCTGTTTTCTGAAAAATTAGCAAAGCTACTGTAGGTTGACATATCCAAACTTACTTTGAAATTATTATACTTATATTGATAGTTTAATTGCACTGAATGATATGTTTTATTAAGGATCTAGGATCTAGGATATATTAAGTTTTTAACTTAAATAAGGTAGTTACAATTCTTTTCCTTACTATTTTTTCTTTCCCCCCATTTAGCAGTTTTATCCCTAATGTATAGCTACAGTAATTTTTACAGGCAGGACTATAGTCTTGTGATACCTAAATTAGCCACCTAAATTAGGATCTCTAATTTCTGTGTTACTGTATCCTGGGTAAGTAGGTTGTTATCTCTTAATAACTGAAGCTTAAATCCTACTTTTAAATCAATCCTCTCTACTAACCAACATGTACTGGATGAAACCAGAAGTTATAACTGTATGCTGAACAGCCTATTTTGTGAGTACTTTGAACAGCAGTTAGAGTTGTTTTATTAGCAGAGAATCTTACATTCTGCTGTTGTCTCAAGAAAACATCTACTTCCTTCTCATTATGGCATCTGAATATACAAAAGTGAGTAGATAGTTTTCTAATAGTAATAATTGTGTATACCTATATACAAGTACACAAGGTGATATGAAAAGAGGAAGAACTATGTGCAACATGGTGCATACGGGGAGGTGAAGTGGGGAAATGAGGAAAGCACTGGAAGAGATAGTGCCTGTATATTGCTTTGATGTTTTGGGAGGTTCTAGTATTGCAGTATGGTATTTACATCCTATAGTGATCTGCCAGGGGTACCATATATACATGTGTATGTATTTTTCATATGATCCTTTTGACCTCTTAGGAACAGTTCTATGACCAGCTGCATAGAAAGAATAGTGGATACAGATGGGTGATGGCAGTACAAGAAACAGTGGGATTGAATGCTTGAAGAGGACGTTTCGGTGCCATTACTTTGACTTGGCATGTGAATCGTCAGAAACAAAAGAATGATTCTTTAATCATCATTTAATAGTAAATTTAACCCTCCTAAATATTGAAGGACTTCTGTAATCAAGGAAGTTTTCATTCATCCAACCAAAGCAGAGCAGGTTCTATTTTCATGTGTCAAGTGGCTAAGGTTATTTGCTTCATAGGAATTCATGCTGCTCCAAAAGGGGAGTTTGAACTGTTTGGTCAATCCCTGCTGTGTTCATTAACTTAAGTGTGTTTGCTTCTGTTACCCCACTGAGAAGGGAATGGGTTTTGTTTGTCTTCGTAAGAGATCGGACCTGAATTATTTAACCAAACCCCACTGAGCACAGAACCTTTTGTATTTGGTTGAACTCGTGCTCCCAGGCTCATTTACATCTGCTCCTGTGACCTTGTCAGAGGGAATCCCTGTTTGTTTCTTTGTTTGATAGAACTGTTTATCTGGGCCCTTCTGAGTATAGAAATGGGCTGCTTACTTGCTGCTGCATGAGAACCATGAGAGACTGTCGCTCGTCCTAAAGAGAGAAGGGCATATCCAAGGTGGTTTTTTTGATTATTTTTTTCCCTTCAGAGAACTGGTAATTTCCTGTCTTAGAGCTTGTAGCAGTGATTTTTTTAAGCAGCAGTAGGGAAGGCTGATGACAGCAGTGAGAAGACGCAAGGTCTTGAAGGTAGAGGAAGAAGAAAGGTGATATAAGGTTTCAGGCTGCTGGGCTTTAATCCTCAAGATAGTCCTCAATGTACTGACTCATTTTCTGCCCTGCTTTTTAGGAGAGCCATAGCAGCATAAGCTACCTAAAAAACCCTCTGTGCCTCAACGTGGAGGCTGTCAAAGGACTGCATTTAATTTCAATCCTAAAATTCAACAGCATAATTAGAATAGATTGAACAGTTCTGTTGTGGACATGGGGCTGACTTTTGAGAGATGTTTTGTGTTAGTGCTAGGGTCACCATCTTTAAAATAACTTCATGCATAAAATAGCTACTGTAGAGCTACAGTGAAACTGTACGTTGATCTGCTTCTTTTAGCTGTGGCAGCTTAAAGTGTTGTATTTGTCTCAAATAGACATACTTAGAGTGGCTTGAAAGAAGCTGATTAGTCCAGAGAGAAAAAAAAAAAGTGAGCGGTAAGGGAAAGGTTCTGCTGTTGCAGTATTGAGGCCTGCTGGGAGTTGCATAAAATGTATCTGTCTCCTGAGGAGCCTCAGTTGGCAGGATTTGTGTGGATTTCTGCCCATAAAAAGAAGCCTGCTTTACCCTTGTAGATACTACAGTAAAGGATTGATCCCTCAGGGGTGAAAACTTCTACCAAAACAGCTGCCTCTCTAGGCAAACTAGAAAGACATTATACTACACTCTTTAACCACTAGGGTTTATATCTCCTTGTCGTTAAACAAAATTATTTCATCAATTGCTCAGTATTTTTATCACTATGCTTATATGTTTAAGTAATATATACCCTAGTCATTTTCCCACTATAACATAGACCTACACTTATTGCTTACTTTTTTTAAATGCCTCTCTTAATCATGATCCAAATCCAGATTAAAAGCTGAGTGTACCTCCAAAAATATAACACATAATTAGCAACTTACATATCTGTACATAGATCATAAACTTTCAAGTTAGAGAACATTTTCTTGCAGGTGGGAAACAAGTAGTTTTGGTTAACATAGTAACTGTGCAACAACAAGGAGTGCTAAGTTGAAGGTAAGAGTTACAGGCTTTCACAATTTTTACCATTAAAAATCAATATGCCAACAAAGGCAGTAGTACCACTGCATTCAGGTTCATTATCCTTTTCACTTGTATTTTGCAATGTCCTCATAGCATCCTCTCCCCTCCGAAGAACACAGTTTAGTTTCTAATACTCAGTAAGTCTCATGAGTGCACTCAGTTTCACTGAACTAGGCTCACATACATTATTTGATCTGACTAGAAAAAGATATTTTTCTACTCAAAAAAAAATACTCACAGAATGCTTTCCCACAGATAACTTGTAAAAGACAAGGGAATGGATTTGGTACAAGCATCTAAAGTGATCTGAGGAAAACAGAAAACTTACAGTCATATATTAGTGACTTGGACATATTTGGTCTTCATGAACTACTTCAGTGTTTTAAAGAACTGAGAATGTTAGTGGACAAGTTTATACTTCTTTATTTAAAGCTTTAGGTGATATTCAAATAAGCACAGCTAAACTCTGCCCTGGTAGAGTAGCCTTAAAAGTTACTTTTAAGGTATTGCATCTATGTATTCATATATGTACATTTAAATACAAGATAGTGAGGACAACTGAAGGGAAACCAAGGAACCAGGGGAAACCTGAAATACCAGTTTTGTGATGAATAAGCCGTAAGTCATTTATGGAGTAGTTTTTCCTTGCCTTGGACTTTGTATGCTGGCATGTTTTTGAGTTACTACAGCTGTCAGAGCAAGGAGGGGTGAGACCACCAGCCTTTTAGGTTGGAGGATTAGGGAGAAGGGGTGGAGGGAGGGCCGCGGGTGTTCCATGGAGCAGGCTGAAGCAGTGTCTGCCATTGGGGAGGGCTGGCAGACTAAGGAACTGGTGGGGAAGCATGCATTTTCATTACAGTACCATTGCAATGAGAGCTAATGTGCAGATAGTGAGAAGGAAACTACTGCTATTGCTCTTTAACCTCTATATTTGCAACTTGTTAACCCATCGGTGTGTTTGGATAATTCTGAAGGGTGGTATACAATAGGGGAGTTATTGCCATTTTGGAGACTGATGAGAAAATCTGTATTTCACATTGCCCAGGTACAGCAGGTCTGGTCTGCTGTTCTACATTCATGGTTCCTTACGGTTTTCTCCATTCACTCCTTACTATCTCAAGTCTACCCACTGAAAAAGAATGCTTACACAGAAACAAACAACCCAAAAGCTGGCATGTTGGGCAATGTGACATGCAGCATACTTTTCTGATTTGAATTTCCTTCATACTTAACACACACTGTCACACCCTACGGCATATCTTATTACTCAAACTCTTGTGTATCTGCAGTTATCTAAGTCAACAAAACTTCAGACCTGCATGATAATACTTTTCAAATAATTCACAGAGAATAGGTTTTAAATTAATATTGCTCCCCCACCCCTTTCTTCTGCAAATGGATCTTCTATGGAATACTTGAACTTATTCAAAAAGATGTGGCAGTATCTTAGGCAAGCAGTTACTGGGTTTTTTGGTAAGTTTTGAGCTGTCTCTGATGCATATTTGGTATCTACATCATCAGAGACAGCCCTAGCTATTTTGTTGCCTGAATAAAATATATTCTGCTGCCTCTTTTCCACATCTGTCAAAAATAAATTGTATTTCATACCAGGTACTTTTATAGAACTTTGGAATGCCACATATTCAGATACTATAAAAGACAGTTTCACAAAATTCCATAAAAATATGAGACATTAGTAGTATTTATCATTTTATCATTATGAAAATTAATGTCTTTGTAACAATTTAATCAGTACAGTCACAAATTGGCTATAAAAATGCTGCCTCTCCACTTCTAAAGCTCTGGGCAACTGTCCAACCTTTACATAAGATAAGCTGCCCTCTATGTTGTTCTGTAAGGCATTGAATGTTATTTCAAGTTTTAATGGGATGGTTTATGCAGTGAAGTAGTTGACTAAATTGTGAATTAAAATTGCACATATGAAATTTGTCACTTTTTGTCTTACAAGACATAGATTTGCTTTCTTATGCTTTTTTACATAAGATTTGAGTTGAATATTTACTTTCAAAAAAGATAGTATTAGCTGTCTATGGTATGTAAATAAAGCAGTTTATCTGCACCTTCCATAAATTTTCTTCTATACAGCCATGATAGCTACAAAAATGCTTGTGATGTAACATTCCTGAGTTACACATTTTACAAACACAGAGACAAAATATAGATATTGCAGCACATGCTTTTCAGAGACTCATTACTCAGCTAAACTGAATGTATTTTTCTCAGCAATACAGGAAAGATTGCAAAGTTTCAGATTTCAACAGTATGCTGTTAAACTGTGGATCTGTTCAAAAGAAAATGAAAAGAACATTTTTAGAATCCAGAACATACATTTTTTTTCACTGTCTTGTTTCGTAAGAGCTAAATAAACAAACAGAGTAACCCTTGTCTTGCCCAAAACACTTAAGATTTAAAAGCACTGAAATGAAAGAAGGAACTGGGTCACTGTTTTCAGTCCACTGCAGTACTGAGAAACTGTACTATGAACATATAGGGCTGGGTTCATCCGAATACAGAGTTCAGTATCATGTGTATCTATACTTGAGCAATTTATCTAGATATACTTTATATAATGGAGACATTTAGGCACTATCGTTTCATTATAGATTACATGTCTTTAACAGGTTAGTGAGAGGTGTCCCAGAACTTCACTTCTGTCCATTGACTATAAGTGGAATCTAGGTATCCAGATCACATGCAGATGTCAGCACTGTCAGTGTCAAAATATGGCTGTGATGAATCCTGCCCTTAAATCAGACAAAGTCACAAATTGTGTGTAAACCAAAGAATATCTTGCAGAGCTGTATTACAAGCTAAAATCTTCCCTAAATTGTGTAAAGCTAGAGTATATACTGGTAGAAGAAACAGGAGAAATGGAGATTATCACCCAATAATTGAGGTCTTGCAGGGGATTAGACCAAAAAAACATTTAGAAATTCACACCAACAGAAAACAGTTTACAATCAAACCTCCATTATTAGAACAAAGCTCTGTATAGCTTTAGGTACTGTTGCCACTGAGAACGTAAAGCATTCTTTCAGGAAGACCAACATCCTTGGATTGTAGCTGAAATAAAAATTGTACTGCAATATTAACAGTATCACTTGACTTTATGCAAAAAATATTATTTATTTTAAAGTGTCTATTAATAAACAGACATTGTACTTGAACAGATGAGCTGAAGTTCAGATCAGCATCCAGACTAAATGGTTATGATGAGCTTATTTCAATTGTGCCACTTAATTCTCATGATCCTGGAAGAAAATCTCAGTCTCCTTCCAGGAAGGAATAGGTACATTTAATATGTGCCTATGCTTCAGTAAACCAGCTACCTCTAGGCACCTTTCTCAGAGGAGCTCTCGAGTAGCCGGATTTGTATTATATGTAAAACTCCACTGCCATTATTATTCACAAATACACTGCAATATTAGTCTCATATGATATGGTGAGTTGAGTAATAGCCCTCTTGGTATTGATACATTTTTATAGACAATGGTCCAAGACAGTATTAACTTTTGTTTTTGTCAAGTTCAAACTGACAGTGAACTGCAGGCTAGCTGCCTGCCACTGGCATGCCCTGTGCCAATTAGCACTGTCACTCAGAAGCATACTTTAGCATTAGTTCTGACCTTCTACCTCACGCTCAGTTCCCTGAATTTAGAAGCTCAGCTTTGGTGTGGGCACAGATTTTAGCCCTTCTCATTGCTTTCTGAAGTGGATGGACAAAAGACAGCTATAGTCCCTCACCGTGATGCCAAGCTGGTGCTGTGCTGTGCTCGTTCATGTGGACCATGTGGTCAGCATCCCTAGAAGACATCTGCAGGCTCACTTGTCCAGGGACGCTGCCATGGTATCAGTTAGTTATTCCTCTTTCTGTGGTTGTTTCTCACAGATTCATAAATCTTGAGGCCAGAGATGATTTTCTGTTCCCCTTCCTGGGGTGGGATGGGGATCCTGTGGAAGGAAGAGCCTACTACTGAAGGGCACAGCAGGGGAGAGCAGCTTTGCTGACACGAGTGAGAAGCTGTACCTGGGACTAAACACAAGTTGTCAAAATCTAACAGAAGGTGTCCAGCAATAACAATACCTCCCTTCCTACTTCTCTCCAATAATAGGAAACATGGTATTGTTGTCACCACAGGGTCTCTGTCAGAATTCAGCAACCCATGTTTACTTTCTTTGTAGTTCTCTTCTTATGTACTTGTGTCAGCAAACACGTTCCCTTCCTGCAGTTGTCCTCAGTGCTGAGATGAACACCCCTTGCAAGTAGTCCTCCCCATAGTTTGGCATTAGAGGCTCACCTATCACTCCCATGCATTATCTCCAGTATATTTCACCCTTTCTGATGGAACTGTTTCAGATTCAAATTAAAGTTTTAGACAGTACAGAGATCAATTAAATGATAATGCTTTCTCATGATAAGGCTGGTCTTTCTCTTTAAGCAACTTTCTATTGGGTGAGCTTCCAGGAATTCAAGACCTCATCTCACTTTTAATGTGAGACTGCCACAGCCCTTAGAAATGCAGATCATCATTAGCATCATTATTTTCAGATAAACTAAGAAATATATTGTGGAAATTGCTTTTTTTTTCTCTGTGAACATTCAAAGTGGTGGGCAGTGAAAGTAACAGCAGTTTGCTGTTACATAAAATCTCTCCTAGACACTGCCAAAATTCTCCAACAAAGCACTTCTAAGAGCTTTGAGGCTTTAATATCAGTTGTTCAGTGAATATCTAGGACAAGAAAAAGTTTAATTTTTTCCAACCTAAGTCATCAAAATGTTTTTCTGTTTCCTTTGGCCAGGCAGTTTCATCCTTCCAGCGTTTCTTGGGACAAAGCCAGTATGGTGTCTGAGACTGATGAAAAATAACAGTTGCCAGGACATATATACCTTGTTAACAAAATAGTTAAGGTCACTTTTGTAATTAAAAAGGAAAGGCTTTTGATGTGAACTTTAAAAAGCATTTTGCTCATAATTATTGAATGAATGTATGATCTGGTATAAGGTACAACCTGCCTTCTAAATATGCATTTATTTTATCAGTTTTGCAGATGATTCCATTTTCTCTTCTATACAAAAATAATGAGTCTTTGTAAAATTGAAGAAATAATGGAAAATAATTTTTGGAGCTCTGCAGCAAATTCTGCATTATCTCCAGCAAAATACAGCTTTTTTAATACTGTCCTGATTAGCATTGCTTATTAATACAAAGTTTCTAATTACTCTATAAAGCCTAGTGCAGTATTTTGTACTATGACTGTTAAAGGAGCAACCTAAAAAAGTTTAAGTTAATTGCTTGTTTACTGTTATTTGCTGGACAATTTTGTTTAAATGAGAAAAAAATTGGACTTTTGCAACATGTTAGTTGCGGTGAATGCCTCTAATTTTACTTTTAAGCTTTTTCTCATGGTCTTTAGAGCATTTTTATTACATTTTTAATTTGTTGAACAAATTAGTATTAATGCTGATCTTAAATTACTGTAGGTTTTAAAAGGCAGGTTCACAACCAGCATCACCATACATGCTGAGTTCCCATAGCATTAGACACAAACTATGTTCAAGGTCCCCAGATATTAGCACTCATTTAAAAGGCTATAGCATCTAAAAAAAATTTTGAATCTGCATTGAGGATGATAAGGAAAAATCCTTCATGTCAGACAAAGAAACTGTGAAAAAAACCCTAAACAGACAATGTAGCATTTATAGAACAAGGATGCCCTTCTGTGCAATTGTGTTCTGAATGGTGAGCTTCACCATAACCTCTTGTGCCTCAGTAATTTGAGATGCTTGTTGGTTTGGCAATTGGTCACACAAAATAAACCATCCAAACATCATGTGTGGTAATCAGCCAATCAGGTCTCCAAAGAGTCTTTAAATGTTCAAACTGAACAATGGCTCTGTATCTGTCAAATTCAGATTATTGTCTTGGACAGCAGCTCTCTGCCAGGTAATGTGCTGTTTTTCTATTCCCTTTTAGCTTTATTTAGTAGCAATAGGTAGTTTTAGATTACTGTGGTAATTCATGCAAAACTAATTGACTAATTAAGTGCAAGACAAGTCAATGCACCAGTGCGTTACACAATATTTGCTGTTGGGTTTTAATGCTTATCTAACATGTATTGATGAAAGAGTCTGAAGCACTTTAAAGAAGAAATATTCTTATACTCTGTCTACTCCTAAAAAGTTCTGACAGGGATTAAGGACTGAATGGTGACAATTCCCGGTCTTGCCAGGCTTTATAGATTTGATGGACATTTTTTGTTCATATATGTTGCCAACATTTCTGAGAAAATAAAGACTTCAAAGAAGAGTCTTCTGAAGACAAACTTAAAAGAAAGGGAAGCTTCAGTATATCTCAAATCAGATAGGGAGAGTTAATCCCACGTGTTTTGAAGTAACATGTCATTTATAAATGCAACATCAATTTTACTTACAAGTCTTCATGATAAACATCTTATTTTCATAAGAATTTAGGAGGGCATCAATAACATAATCCCCTTGCATGAAACCAAGGGATGGAATGAAGGCTATTCAGCCTTGCTGAGGACTTACACAGATAGTTCTTCTGCAACACCAGAGATTTTTATAATAAAGGATGAAAGGTTGCTTTAAAGCAAACAACATGACAACATGGGGGTGTATTTTACTGACACAAGTAACTCTGTTTCGGTCTTTTGCAATTTCCTGACTCAGTGTCCTATTCCTCTTTTCAGCTGTAGACACTTAAAAATTATTAGATTCCTGAGAATCAAGTGCAAAAGTAATTTCCAATTCTGTTTTTTCATATATAACAGCCCCTCTAAAATCTCCAACCAACCTAAACAGGTTTTGCCAATAGTTAGTCCACCAGCAGTTTTACAATGAACATAATTTCGGAGAGAAGTTTGCTGAGTTTATTTCATGGAGATAACCTGGTGATTTTTGGTGCTGTTTTTGTTATCCCTGTTATCAAAGTTTGAAGCCTCAAGGTCTAATTCTTTGTTTACTGAGCTCAAAACTGAGTGCTAAGCTGTCTTTGATTTTACTGGGGTAGGCTGATTGCTTAGAGGCCAGAGTTTTGGCTGTTGTCTTCATGACCCTTCTGATGTCAGAAGCACTGTAGAGGTTTATCAGACAAAAAGATTGTGGACTTAAGTGGGTCATACTGTAAAAAAACCCAAAAGCCAAAACACCTCAATGGTGACAGTTTTCACACTTATTTTCAATTTTATACCTTTCTTTTATATATTTTTATTTGTATTTGCTCATTATATGATTCTCAATAAATCTACATGAAACATTATTCATAAATTGTTTTTAAAAATAAAATATTGGGGAGGTCAAAAAATAGGTAATATTTTGTTTTTCACCAGTGACTGAGACCTTGATGTATATGCATGAAGTTCCACTCTTGTGTAGAACTGATATATTGGAACTCTTCAACACTAAAAATATTCACTTGCCTGCAGTAAAAACAGATGATAACAGAAAGGTATTCCTACAAAGTAATGGTAGAGAGGTCCCCGAGTACTTAGGTAAGGAGTCATGCTTGAACAAATGATTTTTCATAGTGCTGCATGCAACCTTAGTGAGGTTTCAATATGAGGAAAATTCCTTATTCCTTATGTTTGAACTTACCTCCTGGAAAACCCGTTTTTTTCAACTGTCACACAAAATTGATTAATCAGTACAACTCCCTATTCCCTTAAGCAGCTACAAGAAGGAAAGAAATTGAGGCAGGAAAAAAACCCCAACAAATCAACCTGTCTCTTCTCCCCAAAGTCACAGAGAAAAGGAAGCACCATGTTTGATCCACGTAACAGGGGAAAGCAGGAGAGTGAAAGATGTGTATGCAAGGTTGTTTACAGACATATTAAAACAATCACTACATGATGTTTAAACACTGCTTTATGGTGTTTCCACTGAGATGTTCCATTAGTATGTGATGATAATGAATCATGGTAGTACTACACTGCATACACTTCTGGTTTTTTTTCTACCTGTGGATTGCACAGGGGAGAGAAATTATTTGAAGAATAGAACCAGAATAAAACCCGTAAAATTATAATACTGCTTAGAAATGGGCAAACTTTTCAACACGGCTTTGTTTTGTTTTGTCAATATTATTTTATTCAAGTTAGAAGTGCAGCTTTAAGTATAGTCTTGTGGAGAATGTGAAAGAATGCCTTTAAAAATGTCTCTGGGCAGTGCATATGTGTTGACAAAAGTGGGGCGATTTCTAATACTTTTTTTTTTCACTTCTGTAGACATAGCTTGTCTACAGCAACTAATTTGAGAAAGAATATTTTCAACTAAGGAGAGGGATTGAAAAAAGATAAGTGCTTCGTTACTGGTAAGGGTCTCAACATCAATACAGCATCTCAGTTCAGATGGAAATGTTTCTCCCAGATCTTACTCCTACATGCTCAGATGGTAAGTCTTTAGAACAGGGAGAAGTACCATCTGGTGATTCAAAACAATACAAAACTGAAGGAATCAATTTCTTGTAGTTTACAAATAGAACTGGTCATCAGCCTCAAATAAATTGCCATATGTGATGTTAGGCTCTGAAGATCCTTAAAACTGACAAAATATTTGACTATCTCCATCGTCAGATTTCCGTTTAAAATTCTATTCTTTCATTGTACTGCAGCAAATTAATATCATATGTTTAGCAGCAGTAGATCATAATTAATGCATTTCAGTAATCACAAAACTGTCAGTGTATATGATATCTGCTGATACAAGAGCTTTATACCATATATACCCCAATTATATGAATTATTAAAATTATATACATTTATAGTTATATTTTTCCATTTAGATTAGATTTTGAACTTTGATACATGATTTGTCATTTACACGAATATTATAGAACGTGTGTAAAAGAGTATCAATAATATGTGATGTATGAAGATACTAGAGAAGATAATAGCTTAAAATAATTCTCTTTTAATAATAAGTTAAAAAATATTTGACAGTTTATAAGGTGATGATGCACTGTAGGCCTCAAATTTAAGAACAGAAAGACCATGAAAAAGGAAAAGGTTGGGTTCTGAGGTTGCAGAAAAAGAGAAAACAGATTTCTTTGAAGTCAGGAGCTATTTCAGAAGTTCAGACTGTATACGTATTTCTATAAACAAATCCTTCAGTTTAAAAAGAAAGGAAATACATAATAAAAAAATGGCATTTAATGACTATTAGACCAAATCCCTTTTTCTAAATTTGTAATTTGTGTGCTTAAAAAGGATTTACTGCAGAGTTGTGTTTATACATCATGGTTAATATATCATCTTTTTTACTTGAAAGCCTTTTGAAAAGAGAAAAAACACAGAAAAAAATTATCCCATTGAACACTTCTGTATCTGAATAGAATCATAAAGGCGTCTTTTGCATAGAAATTCTAATTATTTGCCAAGTATGAACTTAAGGTCTCTTGTTGTACCCTGTGAAGTTATAACACTTTTTGTGCACAGTACAAAAAAGAAATATTTCTCAGCCAAATCCTATTTTGTAATCCCCTTTAACCTGCTTTTTCATTAATTTATATTAGTGCCTTGTAATTTAAACCCTGGTGTGAATCAGCACTACAAATGAACACTGTCTTACATGGTATAGTTAACTTTATCATAGCAGACAGTATCTCTATTTTAAGGAGATAAGATGAGATGATAATTCTTTATATTGACACACAATGACTAGTTGGGTCAGGGTGAGTTTGCATAGTGGAATGAGCTCCCTACAGTTACATCCAGACACCTTGATAATAAGAAGTGTCATGAATGTTTCATTTATTCATTTCTTTCCACTCAGAAGGTCAAAATGAACTGGTATCTTCATTTCTGTTTCTTTAAGTTTTCAAATGAGCTTTACTTTTTCGCTTTCAAGCAATATTTAATTTGAAATATCAAAAGAACAAAATTAAACTCTTGGTGTCTGTACAAAGTTAAGAGAATGAATAAAAGATAAATCCAGTTCATTGCAAATTTCAATAACAACAGTCTAATTTTAATGCAGCTTAACTGTTTTAGAAGTCAATTGATAGTCAAAGCCAATGTTGCCATAAAGCAGAATGACTGAAAGCTATCATCCTCGTGGTGACTGGAAACTGATGATGACCTTTTTGCATCTATCGTGTCATTAGAAAATCAAATAATTTTCTTCTTCAAGGACAAAACATCTCAAACTGTCAACAGGTATATCAGTTTCTGTTCATAAAACCTTTCACCTTATCTCAAAGAAACAAAAAAAAGAATTTAAGGAACTAATTAATTCTCAGCACAAACAACAGATCTGGACTATAAATGACTGAATTGCTTAAGGAGTTGATAGACAGTTTAGGATTTCCACATTTGCAAATAAGAATTACTTTTCCATTTTTCAAAATGGTTAACTTTGCAACATGTTGAGGAAATAACTCTAACAGTGGCTGCAAATATGGCAATTTTCTGTGTTTTCTGAAATCTTGACCTGAGGCAGAAGGATAAAATACCAAGAAAACACCACTTTAATGTTTGTTCAGAGAGAAAGGGATGAGTATGTGGCTTTTAGGAATATTTGAGGAGTAGGATTTCTAAGGGAAGGGTAGTGAGGTTTTGTTTGGGTTTTTTCTCCTTAGGTTTCAGGCAAGGTGCAAAGTTTATTTAGGGAAGTAGAATGAAATACAATTCACTCTTTGTGGATTTGCCTTAAAAACATACAACATTAAAGAATCTGCTTTATCATTTATTTGAGTAGCTCGTTATTGTGAGAAATAGCACATAGTTGTTAGTTACTATCCTTCTCTATGTCATTGTGATTTCACTGTGTCACAGACACAGAGCGGTAAGAATATGTGATTGATGTAATTACATCATCTTTGAATTGATTGTGAAGAACCTTCTGATGTATTTCACTTTAGTCTGGGTGGCTATCTGTGGTGGCTTTATGAAGTATTAATTCATTTTTCCATTCTCCCTCACTGCTGTCAGATTCATTAAGGCTGAAGCACTTTCCCTGGTTGATAGTAAACCTCAGGTATTTGTGAAAGAAGAGTATGATAGAAATGGATATGGCAAAAACCCCTCATGTTTTGGCTGGTGTGTTTGCTTGTAGCGTGCACTTCCTTGGGAATGCAGAGATGGAGACAGGCTGGTTCAGCCTGGCTGCCCAGATTTCTGGTGGGAGGGAAGGCAGGGTGCACACTGAAGCCAGCGCTCCTAGGAGTTAGGAGGTAACTTGCGCACGTGCCTAAGCTGCTGGCTAACCCTTACCTGAAGACATCTGAATTTAGGTGCCAGGAGAAGAAAAACTGAATCTAGATTATGGCAGGTTGATATAACTTCAGCCTGAGGTCATTATAACTTCAGCTAACAGCCTGATGGTGGTGTGCAATGCAGGGAATGACTCTGGGGGTGCATTAGGTCCAGAGAAGGAGGTTGAAAAGCAAAACTAGAACAGGTGACCTGTGAGAAAGAAAGTCTTTTTGAGCCCCTTAATATTTGTCATTTTGCATAAAGGGAATGATGGCAGATGTGAAGTGAGGTGAAATCTTGAAACATGCAGTAGAAAGGCAAAAGGACTGAGGAGGTATCTGGGATGAAGAGAGCGTGTGTGATATATATCATGAAGAAGACTCCATGAGAAGCAGCCAAAACCCCCTTTTCTTTTGGTGTTTGCTGGATTAGGACAATGGAATGGGGCTACAAGAAAGAAAATCAGCTGTTTTGGGGCACAGTTAGCTGAGCTTATCTACTCAAATGCAGAAATCTTAAAGCTGCAAGAGGAAAAGCTATCCCCCTTCTCTCCCTATAGTTTTATTACAATCTTAAGAGTGGAAGTCAACACTTAAAAAGATTTATTTGGATGAGAGCAAGATTACACCTTCTGCAAATCAGAAGACTAGGCATAGTGTGAGGAGGAAGCAACTTTCTGTTTTATGCACCTTCATCGTCACAAAACAGGCACTTAAAGATAGTGGATACACACTGGACAGAGAAATAAGGAAAAATGGAAAAGAGAGAGGAAATATATGAAAATATTAAAGTGTTAACTACAGTCTATAAAAAACCATTGTGAGATGCATTGCATCTTTCTCATAAGATACATTTTTTTCTGTCCCTCAGTAAGTATTTTCTTGGTTGAAAGTGATGCCATGTTATTAATTTTTGACTTGGCAAGAATGATATAGATCAACAGTATGTACTAACATCTGGCCACATCTGAATTAGTCATGTGATAGCAGTAAGAGAAGAAAATGGCATGCAAATATACATAATTTTAGGCTCAAGGGTCCAGTATTCTTGTGCAATGCTTATTAAACAGACTGACACAGCAGAGACAGTGTTAATATGGGAAAATATATTAGTTCCAAAATAAAAGTTATTAAAATTCAACCAGTAGATGTAAACTCAGGAAAACAGTGCTAGCCCTGTGTGCAATCAAATCATACTGTAAGGCCGATGATTTGGTGGTTGTTGTAGAGTTGAAACAGAAGACTTGAAGTGAAATTGCAGCAGCAAGTCCTTCACAAATAGAAGCATTATACATGTCACAATAAAATAGAACGACACAAATGCAGCTTCATTAGTTATTGCAACTATTCTATCAGCTGAGTCACCAAATTGCTTCTAAAGACTGGGGTAACAGTTAATATCTATTCTTGAAGAGCGTTTAATTTCTAACAGAAAGGCATCTGAAAGGCAATTTAAGCTTAAGTTGATAGAAATGTAGTTTCTTAAAACAGAAGGGAAATGTAGTTTTTTAGCTAAATATAAATTCCTCATCTTTCTTTCCCTGCTAACCATTATGTTGAAGAAGTTGAAAATGTTTCTCCTTCTCTACCATATTCTGAGATGGAAGGGACCCACAAGGACCATGGAGTCCAACTCTTAAGTGAATGGCCTGTCCAGGGATTGAATCTGTGGCTCGATGTTATCAGCACCATGCTCCAACCAACTGAACTAATTGCGGGGTTATGAAAACCAGTTAATTCTTTTTCTCTCTCAGGTATCTCTTTATCCATCTTTCTTTCTCTCTCTTTTTCTTTCTTGCATGTTTTACCTCAAAGTTACCTGTTGTTATATCAGCACATTTCCTCAAATTTTTTTGTGCTTATTTTAATCTTTTTATCTGTTCTTTATTTATTTTCACCTTGATTTCTTTTTCATCATTTGCACACATATATATTAATAGCCAGAAGTGCCTTACCTATTTAAACAGGTATGAGGATAAAATGTTTCATGGAAATCTGAAAGGCACATTCAACTTTTTCAGTTTCTGATCATCCTACATCTTTATGAATAGAGAACCAAGGTTGTATTTCTTTTCTATGCCCTGTAAATGAGGATGAAGTCCATTAAAGATAATGAATTGATGCTATCATGATATCATAATTGAATGTCAATACATCCTTCTAGCCTAAAGCTTGCTTTACAAATTTCTCATTTCATTGTTTAATATGATGCACATACCTGTAATGCTAGTAAAAATCATTTTATTGCAGAATTATTGTAATCTGCAGAATAACAGTCATGTTAATAATTAAGAGAATAGCAGTAGGCCCAGCTTCAGGGAAGCAATTATTTGCGGTGACTTTCAATTTTTATCGCATGAGGTTTTCACAAATTTTCTTTTATTACCCTGTGCAGTTGCCATAATAACAGCATGTCTGTTGTTGGAAACCTCAGGCTGTATTTGTCACAGGCATACCATGCAACTAGGAAAATTGTACTTAAACTGTGCTGTGGTACGGCATGACTTGGTTCATTTATCTGGGTTTGGTCAGCTGACGGTGGTTCAGCACGTTTTCTGTTAATATAAAATCTACTTCCTTGTCATTTTTGATGGATCATTAATTACCCTTGTCAAGTAGCAGCAAAGGATTTTGTAGTTTAAGTCTTGCAACAAGTTTAGTAGAATGTAGGGTTACTGCTGACCTTATGTGGAAAAGAACTAAAGTAAGGCTGGTTTTGGTTTGGTCTTATACCTTTTGACATAATTTCAAGTGTTTCTCACTGTACTTCAGTTGTCTTGTTGCTTGTGTTTCATAAAATACTACATATCATGTGTGACAGCTTAAATTGGTTTTGCTACATATAAATCAATGTCTTGGATATGAAATATTGTGATCCTATTCTTCATTTACATTATCAACTTGAAGTTTCATATATTTCCTTAGAAAGAAAATTTTAGTTTTGCATTTGGAAAGTGAAACGAACAGCATTGCTACTTAATGAATTTTGATTTAATAGGTAATTTCTAAATACATTTGGTCAGTGCCTTGCATATATGGAATGAGGTTTCTCTTGCCTTACACCCTAACTATACCATGTTACTTTACAGTGTGTATGAAAATGAACTCTACAGTTTCTGAAAATAAATCTTTTCTTTGTCATGAGTTGAATACTCAGAAATTGAGATTCATTAAAAGATGATCATTTTAAAAAATAATAATTTCTGTGTCTCATTGAAAGCTACACTGTTGAAAGCGTTTGTTTTTTTTCTAGAGAAGCTTCTTTTTAAATTTTCATGCACTGGTAAGACAGACACGCTTCAAACAGAATGAATCTGGAGAATTAATTCAAAGCGGTTTAAAATCGTATTGATTTTGTTTGTTTACCTATTTCAATCAATATTTTTTCTTCAACTACTTTGGCATCAACATTAACATTTCATATTACTTTTGTCTCAGACATGTTGGGTAAAAAACAAACCCAAAGCCCCAGTTCCGTATAGGTTTAATTTTTGGAAACTGCTATTAAAGGAATCTTTGAAAAGTTTTACATAATTTTGC
This sequence comes from Manacus vitellinus, assembly GCF_001715985.3. Lineage (NCBI taxonomy): Eukaryota > Metazoa > Chordata > Aves > Passeriformes > Pipridae > Manacus > Manacus vitellinus. The sequence goes on along the minus strand of NW_021940682.1, from coordinate 35,629,359 downwards.
TCCAATAACAAAAGGTGGTTGTTTTTACCCTCTTTGTCCCCCTCCCTTGTGTGTAAGACCTCTGAAACTAAGGAAGGAAAAAAAGGTTTATGGTAGATATTCCTATCCTCTGACCCTAGTTATTAACTCCGCTGTTTTTCTCCAATTTGGTTCAGGATCTGATTGTTCAAGGTCAAAAACATCTTTACTGCTGTATTTTCTTCATTGTAGCTGATCTTTGGCTGTGCTTGTACTGCTCTGTTGGCCAGCAGTATTTTGGAAATCAGGATCAAGCCCATGCATCTGCATTTCTTGCAGGACATTATGAATCTGATCATTGCAAAGAAAGAATTGTGTGTATGCTGGATGCCAGGAAACAAGCTGAAGAGTAAGAAAGCAGTTACAGAGAATAGAAATTATTTTATATTTGTTCGTAAAATTAATGTTTAATCAGACCACTTGATGAAGAAAGTATCAACAGTTAACTATCCCTGAAATTCTATGTTGTTAAATTCTTTCAAATAAAACCCAGCAGTTTGGCCCAGTTGGTTATATTGTTTCCTAAATCTGTTGAATGACTTCACAGTTGAAAGCTGCTTGATGTGGCAGTTCTTCTCCAGAAATACCATGGCATTCTGTGCTGGTCAGCTGAGGTGAGAATAGCTGTTGGAAAAAGTGCTGCAGGGTGTTAGGAAGCCACAAATAGTTTTCTAAAATACCTATGATTGTACCATAGTGTACCTTTGTTCTTGTGTGAAAGACAGAATTTTTCTCTGGCTTGACTAAAAGAGCCCAGAAAGAAAGAGACAAATGAAGACCACAGGGAGATACAAACCTTACTGAGAGCGGAGAGTCAAATGCTTCTTTTCTAAGAAGTGCATAAGGTTATACACATTACTGAGCCTGCCCACATTTTCTTGCATAATCCTTCCCATCTCCTTGCATGGCCTAACTCAGAATATGGTGTAGAGGCAATGTCTGTGAGGGTGATCCAAAAGCTCTAGTCATGAAGCTAAAAGGTGACCTTATTCTACTGTGATGCCAAATATCAGCTGATGCCTTCTGAGAGATCCTTGAATATGAACACAGATACTATAATATTGGAGAAATAAAAGATAAATGTGATTATACAGAAGGCAAAATGAAATCAAGCCTTCAAAAATGTTATGCATGCAATGCTAATCCCCCAGAATGCTTTCCTGTTTTGTTTATGGCAACTTTTTCTTTTTTATAAGTTAATTCTACTTTGGCACAGAAAACATGCTAATCTGCTCCTCTGTGTGTGTCTTTTAAACAAGGACCTGTTCATGCTGCAAAATGCAAACAGGCAATAACTTGACTAGGCTGAATGCGTAGATTTTGCATGTATGGTTTCAGCTCAGTGATGTATAACACCAAAGCCAGCATTGATTTCAATTTTCCCAGTAAACCCTTATATTTTGGGATGAATGACAAGTCTTTTATGGGTTGCTTCTTTCATTTGCAATAAGTAAAAGGAAGAAGTTATTGCTACTTTATGATTTCACATTTTCAAAATCAAGATGTCATATGTTTCCAGTAGAAGAACTCGGATGTTGGATTTCCACTTGGTCCAATGAAGATGGAATCCATTGTATTCAGGATAATCAAAAATATATATTTCTTTGCCTAGGAGAAAGAAAAACGTGGGATGAACTGCCAAGAGACTGTTGCTAGAATGTAATCAACAAATTTACACTGCTACTAGGCTTCATTCATTCACAATTAAAAATGTGATTGGCAAGTTTGTACTAAAGACAAAGGGAAATATTTTTGCAAAGACTGAAAAATTACCTTTATTCTGTAATGGTTTCACATATCACTAAAAATTCCCCTCATTAGAAATACTGACTTTAATGCATTTTATCTCTTTTTCAGCTAAAAACAGACTTGTCCACCCTGCAAAATATATCTATAAATCTTAAATGAGTATGCTAGACCAAATAAGGAAGTTGCATTCAAAAGTCTGGGCATTTTATGAATTTTTGCATGCTTTTTGTTGCTGTTGTTTTATTTTATTTTGGTTTGGTTTATTTTATTTTATTTACTTTGGAAGAGAGAGTGAGAAAGAATGTTTCTGAAATAACCTTTTTCCCATTGATTAAGGTTATTTGCATAAATAAACCATTGATGGTTTTCCATGAATATGGGCAAATAAATATATTAAAAAATGTGAAATTTGGGATTCCCCACTACCATTCTCATTTTGGAAAGTTTTACGCAGAGCCTAATTTCTTTTATGTTTCCCTTGATTGTTCAAGAGAAACTTCATGGTATCACAGTACTCTGAACACATATATTCTACTGCCTATCTGCAGACAGCTTACCTGTTGTTTTTTAATCTATGTACACTACTCTAGTGGCAGTGCAACAGTGATAAATGCTTTAAAAATGCAGATAAATTAAATAAGATGTGACATTGATCTGTGCAAAAGGCAGCTTTAAAGGGCGAAAATAATACAGTGTTGAAGACCTTGCCTTGAATAGAATACATGTGGTCTCACACTAAAGACTTGAGTGAGGAAAGAAACAGCAGATAGGCAATATCCCTTACAACAGTCCCACTCATCACTGTATTCCCATAGTGTCCAAAACAAAGATGACAACACCGACTATATATATATATATATATTTATTTATATATATATAAATGGAGAGCTTTTCATGACTGGAGAATAATTGTCTTGGTTTCTGTTTGCGTTGGAGACATGTATTGGGACAGTTCTCATCATCTCTTAATCTACTACAATAAAATCTGATAAAAAAGGAGTATAGGCTTCATATGTAAGCTTGGTATATAAGTTTCATACATACATGATAATAAAAATAAGCATACATATAAACTTCACTAATCAAAACCTCAAAGAGCTGCTGCATGATAGTGAAGGCCCTTAAATTTCTTTTTCTAATTGATTCAGAGGGCTAGAGTTCTGCATATCTAGCACATTCAGAAATGCCCCAGCCTTTATTATGATGGATGTCTTACTTCCACTGGGATCTATTAAGTAAATAACATGAGGTCATTTGGTAGGTCTGGTCTGTTCTACATTTCAAAAGGTTACCTGGTCAATAGGTAGTCACACTGTTGGTTGTGTTAAGTGACATTGGTACTTCCTTTTTGGACACTTGCACAACGATCAGAACATTTCCTAAGGTTCAAGTTTGCTTTCTATGCAAGAAGATTCTAGCCAACATCTTTTCCATTTCAGGAGAGTACTTCAGTTGTGAGACTATTCAGGAGGCCGTTGTCAGTTCATCTTGATAAAATTGCTCTATTTTGGAGAAAATACTCACATATTCCTTGGCTGTTGAAAATGCAAGTACTAACAAAATGCAAGTACTAACTCCTAGCCTAAGCAGGAGAAATTGCTGCTTTGGAGATGGATATGTACACTTTAGATTTTCCTGAAGTGATTGTCTTTCCACTACAGACATTAGACACCTGTAACCAACAACCACCTTGCGAAGTTCTTGAGCCTAAATGTTTTGTTTGAAATACAAATGGATGTGTGCACATTAAGCTCTTTGTTGAACTGAGACATGAAAGGCTTGCCTAAAATTAGAAGAAAAGTTTGATGCAGAATGAGAGAATGGGTCACGGGAAACCTAAGTCATTGCCTTTGATTAGAAGACAGTGCTTCTGTGTCAGGCATATAGTTAGAAATAGTCAGGTATATACTTTATATTATTTGTACACTCGTAGACAAATACAGATGATGAAAAATTCATCATTAAGATGAAAATAAATACAATGGAATCTATGGAAAAGCAAGAAGCTTCAAAAAAGGAGGAATTAAATGTGTCAATCAACTTGATACAAACCAATGAACTCATACTGGGATGGAATTTTGTTTCAAGGTGTACATTAGCTCTTTCAGCTTGGAAGACTTTAAACATCTCTTTGTTCCATGTTTCTTGTGCTGAGTGCATCAACCTATTTAAAAAATAAACATTATTTTTCACATTCAGCAACTCAGCATTCATATCCAGAAGAAAAAAATCTGCAGCCAATTATATTTAAATTTATCTGTATGTTACATTCTTCTGTGAAGCATAATATCCTGGAATGCAGATAATAACACTGTTTTGGATAGTGGTTTGTTAATAAAATATATCTTTATTTGTAATCAATAAGGATAAAGACTCCATCTCAAATTGTAAAGAAGACATTTTATGTCAGTCCCATGGTGAAAATATGCAGTAGAGCCATCTTTGCATTGCTTAAATAAGCACTTTATTTCAAATGCTTTATTGGCAATTACCAATGATTTTGTAGTTACTTGACAGCAAAATGGCAGAGTAATATTACATTATTTCACATCAGAGCAGGTATGTAGGATATATTAAATAAATCATCATTTTGCTTTGTTTACCGACAAAAAAATAATTTTCTTAAGGAAGGTGAAGCTATACATAGCTTCATCAAAAAGACTTGTAGAGATATAATGTATCCGAAGTATTTAACTGTAAGTTATTTTTTCCTTATGTGAATGGGACAGAGGCCCAAGTACAATTTTTTTGTCTAACTCATGTCAACATCATTACTATGTCTATGTAATTTTCACAATTTTGAATAATTTTTGACATTATATAATCATTATTTACAGAGGTTATTGTCCTATTTCACTTTCTTAGGTTTTTAGAGAAATATACTGTTTGTAAAGATTTTCTTTCAAACTGTTAACTTGTAAATGTTTTTATTGTAACTAAAAGAAACCAAATCAACTAAATAATTCCATAGTATTTGCATTAACATATGAGCAACATAAGAGCAACCCATAGCAATGAAATATGCAGATAGTTGTAATATGTGGGGATGGGGTTCTTGATATTTTTGATATCTGGATAAACAGAAGCATTTATAACAGCACAATTTATATTAGGTGATCCAGCCACTGGTCTGAAATACATCTATGTATTAAGTAATGAGTAATCATTCAGTCTTATCCTTGAATCTAACAAAGTATTGCTTTAGTATCTGTTTTACATGTAATTTTATCCTATGTGCCTCAAAGGAGATGAGTGCTTTGTTTTATATGTTTTTTTTTCTGGATCACAGAAGCGATGCAGCTTTACATGACAGCAGTGATGGTTGGTTGGTTTATTTATTTATGTTTTCTTTTTTATAGTGCTTCTGGACACAATTTTGATCAAATTCTCTTATTTAGAACTATATTGTAACTCTGTGTTTGACTTCTCTAATAATACAAATTAAGTATAACAGAACAAGTTTTCTGAATGCAGAGCTTCAATCTGTTCATTTTATATCTAAGAGCAATTCAATTATTACAGTATCTGTTCTATTTAAAAAAGGTTTAATCTTTTAATTTTTTTGGGACAGCTTTCCATCTCAGAAGTAATTGTCAAGTCCAAATGAAGTTCAAGGGAGCTTTTTCTTTTAATTTCAGTGAGCAGTCATTTTATTTTGCAGGATGCAGATACGTAAACGTGCACTTGTTAGAAACCACCACCTGCATGTTCAAATGTGACATGAGAAGTGACAAAAATATGTAAAAGTTTGTTATCATTTAAAAGCAGACTTTTGCATTATATGCCATTGTTTTCCTGCTCTTTTATTGAATTGGTGTATGGAATCACCACTCTGTCTCTTCCAGAAATATGACTGAAGAAGTGTATATTAAAAAATATTTTTTGTTCATTTATGTACAGAATTTGTGCATCATCGTTGCATGTCTATGTTGTTTTCTTTTAAATAGTTGTAAAAAAAAATCTATGAACTGACATATGAAAAAATCCTAAAATAGTCTTATTTAGGGATGATGCTAGAAAAATATTTTCTCTTGATTAATGAAAAATTAAACAGTACTCAGTGCTAATTTATCATTTAAAATATGCACAGCGTCATAGGTAATAATAATATCTATTTTGTAATGTGTATGTACCACAAATGTGTGCAAGAATGCAGCTAACCCTTCATAGCAGGTTTAGGTCAAAAGTGTAACAGATAGAAGCTAGAGCCGATTGAAAAAATCATAAATAGTCAGAGCTGGATGACATCTCAGGTACTCCACCCCAAAGCCCTTTTCTAAATGAAAGGTTTTTGTTTTGCAAAGAAAATTAGTTACAGCTTTACTCACATTTTGAAGATGAAAACAACACTATTTGCTTTATCCTACTCTCTGATACTTACTCAGGAAATCTGAACAGGTACATTCTATCACTGTCCTTTCTTACTTCCTAAAAATTTAAGACTTATCTGTGCTGCATCTTTTAACAGTCACCTTTATTCTGCAGGGGCCAATCACACTTTTTCCCACAAAGGGCAAATGAAAAATTCCGTGCATTCAAATTTCATTCCATAAGTATAGGTTCCGAGATGCACAGGCACAAAACCACAAGTTAGGTATGTTTTTCCATCATATGCTTCTTTCATCATGTAAACAATTAAATAAGTATATAAGTGGCATTTTACAGACATAGTTTTTGAATGAGTAAACTATAACTAGGCAGAAGAGAAAGAAACAATCCATGCTTTTTCTACACATAAAAGCCATACAGATTTATTTGGAGCTCATCAGGGCAGTGTTCATTTTACCCAACTGTTCTATTTTAGTAAAAACATTTTGTTGACTAATGAATCTCATCATGCATAACTTACTGGGAAGAAAAAAAAAAGAGCAAACCTGAAATTCCATGTTTAATATTCAAATTGCAAAATGTTATGAAAAGGGAATAATAATACTAAGGTTGAACAGATTTTATGCTTGAATCAGACTACAACAAGTACAACTTCCTCTTGGTAACAGCTCACAGGGTGTCTAGTAATATTCTGAGAAGTAAGAGAAATATTGAAAAGTGTGTTTGGAGAAGAATCTGCAAAGAAAAAGAAACATACTTAAACCCAGAAGAAGGTGGTTGTTGTTTCCTCTGCAGACTGAGAAAGGATCTAGATAAACAACAATTAGAAACCTGGATTTGGAATTTAAATCCATCTACTCTGCTTTGAAGTCAGTTGGGCTGTACATAAAAGTCTATGTATAGGAAGTCTGTGCATAGTCTATGCATAGCTGTGCATAGGTAGGATAATAGTTTGAGACTTCAATGGAAATGAGTAAAAGTGGGGTCTTCAAAGGTTTTAGAAAAGCATATAAACTCCAGAGTTCAGTGTTCTGTACTCAAAGAAGATTACTGTCTTGAAGATTGAAAGAGTAATCCTCAGTGGAGTATAATGCTTAGACTGTGAATCCCAGCATTTTATTGCATTCTCAAGGAAAAACCTTGAGATTTACAAAACTCCGCTGCCACTTCCTAGACAAAATGAATAGGTATGTGGAGTGTGCTGTACATGTTTTTACACATTATGAACAAATTTGTATATAGAAAGTTTGGCCTTTAATAGAAATCATATGAACAATGAAATGTGTGCATATATCTGCTTTCTACTAGGAAAACCACAACTCTGTTTTGCCTCTAAACTGATTAAACTTTTGTCCTGAAAGGGACAACAGACTCTTTTCTTAGATTGATGTGCTCATTGCCCTGCATTCGATATGCCTTGCTCTTGATTTATTAAACTTCTAGATAAATATGATTTAACTAGTCTCTTCTGTGAATATTTTTACTGTGCCCTTTTGCTAATTGGAAGCTTGCAAATGCCACAGAGATATTTGTATTACTTGTTTCATTTACTATATACTTTTGTAAACTGTATTGCTGTTTCTATGTAGCTATTATAGTGAAATTTTAAGGATTTGAATTCTTTTGATCTAATGAGAATAATGAGTATTATGTTATCAAGAAGCATTTGAACAATACTCTCAGGCACATGGTGTGATTTTTGGGGATGGTTCTGTGCAGGACTAAGAGCTGGACTTGATGATCCTTGTGGATCCCTTCCAACTCAGCATATTTTCTGTGATTCTATGTGTGTGATATAGAAATGTAAAAGCTGATGCTTGTGAATCTGTTTACATTGGCATGGCTTAGGCAAAGAAGGGTTATTTAGAGCAAAGCACTTTGGTACATGGGAGAAGTTTTACAATTAGAGTCCAACATAAATCAACAAAAACAAATTTTTGTGTTGGATTTATCAGGTTGCTTTTGAGAAATGAAACAATGCTACCCTGTATTCTCTGTCAAGCAAAATGACAAATTTGCCGGCTAAAACAAAACTAATGCAATAGCAATTTTATATCCTGTAATTAGCAGACCATTGCACTTCAGGGCTTCAGTTTTCAGGTCTGCTTTTTGGGTCTGCAACACAGACAGTGGTGCATTTGGTTTGTCCATAGTAAGAAAAGGAGTTCCTCTTGTCTTAATGTTTGAAAGGAGCACTTTCACACCAGGCTGAGATAGCTGGTAAGTTAATGTCAAAAGGCCTATGTTCCAGAAGGCTTATGTTTCCCACTGCAAAGGGAAGAAATGGATGTTATTAAGTTAAATGCATAATGCTGGCATTAAATGGAAAATTTGTAATGGGAGATTCAAATATGAAAAATATGACCAAAAATGTGAAAAAAATTTGGTTTGTAGATTCTTCAGAAATTGTTGAGGTCAGCATGAGAAAGGAGGGATTTGAGAATTATCTAGCACTTCTTGTGCATCCTGCAGTGGTTGGTCATCTCTTCTGAGTGTATTGACAAGCACTAAACAACTTTTCAGTGCCACTGCACCAGAGCAGAACCACAGGCTCTGTGTATATATTTGGGTGTTCTATGAGGGTTTAGTAAATGGCAGAGTAAAAAATTGCAAATGATACATGTACAAACAATATTATTTATATTGAACTCTTGATAAATTCTAAAGCTTGTTGGAAATTAGTTGAAGCTTGTTTTTCACTGTAGCATTGTAGAACTCCATTCTGAGAGGTACAGCAGTGTGTTGTACTCTTTGGGTGTTGTGTACTTACTGTGTTAGGAAAAAGTGTCCTCTGTAATAGTCAAGAGAGGGTTTTTGATCTCCCCATGTTCAATTTCTTACAATGGGTGGAGGAATACATGTCAAAATTTGATTAAACCATCTTGATCTTTAAAGTTGTTTTGTATATATATCAGCAGGTCATCTCATTAACACTTGGACAAAGTACATAGTAAGTTTGTAATTAAACATCCTCTTCCTTCCTATGGAAATCAAATGCAATCATAACTTCTTCCTTCCCTCTATTTGTTTGTGCTAGAACATTGCCATTGCCTAAATTTTATTAGTTTTGGTACATACTTCAAATGAATTTTTTATCATCGTGTTCCAGATTGGGTAAATAAACATCATATGTGTACTTATTTTACGTAGCACAGTGCCATGATACTCAATTAGAGCTAAGTTGCCTCAAAGAGATACTGGGCTAACATAGCTAATCTGCTCCTTTTAGCCATGTTTAGTCATCAAGAGATGACTAGTGTACCTCTGTAGTACTACACTGTCCTCTGTAAATGTATGCCTCCCCATTTGTTTAGTGTCTGCTCAAAGTTATGGATTGTCAAATAGGAATAGACCTTCTTTTATGATCTTTTAACAGCATAAATATCAACATGAGAAAGACTGCAAGTTGAGTGTTGTAGACATAGCTTCAACTTTAATGATAGGTGGTTAGAAATGTTACATTCCTTTGCACAGCTCTCAAGGTACTGTTAACATCTGATTTCTGCACTTAAGAAATGGCAAGTGCATGTTCAAGGATGGCCCCTGGTTGGACTCAAACATGAGCACTGTGTTACCATATCTATCTGCCTGGAACTGGAGACAGTTGGAGAGAGGAGCAAACCTTGCTGTCATTTTTGCTTTTTCAGAGCCATGGATATCAGTGGTCATGAGATTATTCAAATGAAAATTAATGTCTCTAACTTGAGAAAATTCTCAGATATGTCTGTGATAAAAGTGTTATTATTTTTAAATTATTCCACTTTCTTTTATAAAGCTAACATTGATTCAGTTCTAAAAATGCTTTTATAAATGTATAAAAAAATTACGTCTGCTAAATTCTGTTAAGTCGGATGAAGTTCTTTCTTTCTTTCTTTCTTTCTTTCTTTCTTTCTTTCTTTCTTTCTTTCTTTCTTTCTTTCTTTCTTTCTTTCTTTTCTTTCTTTCTTTCTAGCTCCTAACCTAGTATGTTTTAGTAATTCTAGAAGGATTTCTGGATTAATTTATTTTTTTGGCTATATTGTGCTTGGAATCAATGGCTCACATTTTAACTTTTACTGGCAGAAAGAGCTCACACATCAAACCTTTAAAGGCACAGCTGAATCAGGTGGATTTTTCAGTTTGAATTATCTGTATGTTTTTAATTTTATTTCATACAAATAGGTGGCTTACTTCTCTACTGTCACACAGTTTTTAAAATCTACATCGGTTGAATGGTGTCTTACTTATGACCTAGATCCTGGGGAGTTTTTAGACTGGATACCCACAATTGCAGAAACTGTTTTTTCCAAGGTGTCATAGTCACCAATTTCTTTTAAAAGCTATTTACCTCATTGTAATTTTTGGTAGCTCTGCCCTTTTCCTTTTTGCCTCTTTTATATAATTTTCTATATAGTACCTAAGCTAACTGTAGCTTTGCTAACAGATGATTTATAATTCATTACTTTCCCAGTTCACACTTCTGAAAGACTATGTCATCAGAAGCGTTCCTAAGTTTTTCCATTTTATTAATAATATAGAAAAAATTCTTAAACTAGTAACAGTTTCCAAACTGGCAGGAATAAATGAAATGTGAACCCTGTGTAAACTTTTGCCGTCTGGAGTTATTTTCCAGCCTTGGCCTGCCATATATTCCCTGTCATATGCTTTTAGGAACAGAATCCAGATCAGTTTACTTCCTATTACATAATCTAAGTTGTCACTGAGACTTAAGCATTAGTAACTATTTCCACCCATGGGAATCATGTGTTTCCACAAGAACAGAAGAAAAATATTTTCCCAGTATGTGTGAGATGGTGCTTCCAGGCCAGGATTTAGACAAGTGGTAGGACATATACAAAAAGTGCACTGGGCCATAATACTGGAGCAGAGAAGATAGCCAGGGGCTGGATTCTAATCTCAAGAGCCTATAGTAACTTTGATAAAGTTTACAGAATTCTTTTTTTTATAACATTTATTCAACGTGAATTTTAGAGAAGATGTTGAAGTAGTGGAAAGGAAAATATTATCAAAAATGGTTAAAAGTTGGTCTATAAAGAGTTAAAATATGAAGCATCTACGAGTTGTAAAGCTGGTAACTACCATAGTTAAATATGAGGGAGTAGTTCTAGAATTTAAAAGATGATAAAAGTGGTTAGAAATTAATTAGTAAGTGGATCAGTGTTCTTGCAGTACAGAGAGCTAAGACTTTGACTTGTAGAGGATGTGTTTAGCTGAGCTTATTAAAACTGGTCCTTTAATAGCAGAACAAAGTTTTGGTTTGGGTTTTTTTGAAAGACTGATTAGTTTGGTTGTTAATTTTTTTCAGTTCTGCAGAATTTTTCATCAACTTCAATCAACTTATTGTTAAAACTGATTAATTCTTCAGACTGAATCACTGACATTCTCAGTTTAGCCATCAACATTTAATTTCAGTGCACTTCAATTTGGGCAGAGTGCCAACCTCTTTGGGCTAAATATTGTATTGACTGTTTTTTTTGAAGTAATTAAAACAGAATTGCAATCACTTTGCTCAGAATTCATTTCACTTAACTGTAGTCAGGTAGGTATTTTGTCATCCAGAGTAAGCCAGTCATTTAGGTTTCCCTTAAAATAGGTGAAAAAAAGGTAATAACAGAAGACATGATGAATGGAAGTCCAACTCATGACTGTGACTGTGAATACAGGTAATGGTTCCCTAGGAGAATGTGTGGCAGCACAACATATGAAGTTAAAAAAAAAACCAACAAAAAAACCAAAATCAAAACCCAAAGCCAACAAAACCCCAACAAAAATCAAATTAATTATAAATGCTACAATAATATTAGTTTTGACATATTACATTTGTCATCTCACTACTGACTCACAGTGCTCAAAATCTGATTTAAATGTTGTAAGAATTCCAATATATTTTCAATATAATTTTTTCAGATGAGGGTTCCAGTATTGTAAAAGCCTCACTGACTGACTTAGTAATAGGTTTTGGCTTCAGCTTCTATTTAAACCATGATGAAGTAGTGCCTTAGTGCAAATGCAATTTTAATTACAATAACAGCATAATTTATATGTTTTTGCTATTTATAGGGCAATATCTTAACAGGGATCACTTCTGTGTCAGTAGTCCTATTTTGAGTCCTCAAACAGGAAGAAGTAATTACATGATGTGCCTTTATTCCAGTCTTGTTGATAAAAGTGAATTAGACATTCCCGTATTCCCACAGCCATCAGGAGCTCACATCTGTAATCATCCTTGTTTAGCAAACAGTTTTTGCTTTTACATCTAGTTATCTGCCCAGTTGATGGTGTTACTAAGAATCAGCCTACTAAAATACCAGACCCTAAGAAGAAAGAAAGTTATTTGGATTGGTTATTTATTTTTGTCTTACAGCATATGCCTTTCTCTCCCTTCTGCTTCCCTCCACAGAGCCTGCCTCTGCCAACCTCCTAGACAGTTGGAACAGTGATATAAATGTTTGTTTTGGATGTATGAGGGGCTCTTACTTTCCCACACTGTCTTCAAGAACTTGTGTTGTTACTGGTTCAGTGGCTTACAAAGTATATCGCAATACTGATTCTTATTCTTAACTGTAAATAACTCCATATTCCTTCATCTCCTCTTCAAGAAAAAAAAGTTTAATTTTTTTTCTCAATAAGATGTAGCTTTAGACTTAAAATACTTGTAGTAATATTTTTAATATTATTGGATATTGTGCTGTTAAAGACTGAAGTGAAATAGACTTTAAAATTAAATAAAGCAGGTGATTTTGTTGTTTTGTGGTTTAGCAAAACTTTTAGCAAAAGTATAAAATCCTAACATAATCCTCATAAATATATTTTAATATAATATGCTATATATAATTTATGTTATTGTCACATAGAAGTCTGGAAAGCATTCATAGACGTAATCCTTTGATTGAAGCCTGCTGGAGAAACTTTATAAAATCCAGGATCTTTCTAAAATGCTAGGTAGCCTAGGCACACTTTTAGCAGTTTTGGTGTATTTGTCCTGCAGGCTAGACCCTAGTGGAAAAAAGGCAGTGAAGTCAAACTCTGAGTGTATCGTCTGCCTGGGTTTCATTCATCACATACCCCTTAATCTCTAAATACAGACAAAATGGAGACTATTTTCCTCTTTCAGGAAAATTAGCCCATTCTTTAAGGCTAGGTACCAGAGCTCATTAGGAGCTACTTTGTCTTCAGATCTGAATAGTTAGAGCTAAAAGCAGAGAACAGGCTCTCTTGATACCTTGTAGTCAGAGTGTTTTCGCATCCTCCCTCTCTCCAGGAAAAAAACCCAAACGAGTAAGAACAAAACCGTCTCACAAAACTAACAAGGTATGTTTTTCTTCAAAAACTGAATATTGTTTCCAAGATAATGACAATAACTTGTAGGACTTGTTGAGGCAATACCATTGGATGAGATGATACCTGCTATTCTGCCATCTTGGAATTCATTAGAGTTGTTAATAAAAATAAGAATATTGGAAATTTTGCAGCTTTTAGGCAAGGACCTTTTATAGGAGTATCATTCATATATAACTCATTATTTTACTAATGCTGAAGCAAATTAACTTATTTCAAATACAGCAGTGTAATTAACAGTTGTTAAAGGTAAGTTGGAGCAGCAAACTATTCAAACGTGTAAAGCAAATGTTGTACCCTACCTGTGCTCCTAACCCTAGTATAAGCAGTACAATTAATCTGAATTTGCTACTTAATGAGATTCTAAAACACACATATACTTAAAAATTTTAGTCATAACTCACAGCTTATTTGGGCATTACTCCATATCCCAGCTCTGCCACTGATCTGGGACAGGACTTATGTTACTTAGCCTGTTATTACATTTGTGTCCCATGTCTAAAAGTGGATGATACTACTCAGTCAGCCCACAGGGATGTTACATGACTGATATTGGTCAAAATTGCAAAGCTGTTTGTGGTTCTTGGCTTACTGTGTGGAACTGTGCACTGTGTGCAGTGCACTCAAGCCAAGTATTCCCACTATCCTACAGCAATTGGGGACAGATTTTTCACATACCAGCTCTTTTACTTTGGGACAAATGGCTGCTGAGTCAAGTGGTGATGGGGCACATTCAGGACAAGGCAGACAAAATCCAAGCTGGAAAGCAAACAGTTACTCTAATATTGCAGAAAAACAAGACTAAATATCCCAGTAAAATCAGAGTCTCTGTAAACAAGAGAGCAACATAACCCCTTCTTAGAAGGGTCTTTGACAAGCTGTTTTATTGATATCTGATTCTGGCAGCTGGCAACTGCAGAATATTAATGAAGCATGGGTACAAGAACAGTTTGAAAAGGTTGATTGTAACTGACTGAAGTCTACAGTGCATGATATCAAGGTACATTATTTGTCTGTAGCATTTGCTCTTTGTTTTGACCTTGTTGTTTGCTTGGTACTTTTTTCCTTTTTTTTCTTTTCTGCCTCATTTTCCTTCTTTTCCTTTGTCTTCCTTCCTTCTTCCCTCCTTCCCTCCCTTTCCCCTTCCCTCCCATTCTCGTTCTCTCTTTCATTCACTAGTTTTCATATGCCTAATTAAGTTCAAATGTGCTGAAAACTACACAATGAAAATATTGAATATCAGATGTTTTAAAAGTGCCCTCTTGTCTCTCTCCTATTGTTTCTTAGTAGAAGCATGCAGGTCTTACTACAGTAAGCTATGTTCTTGTTCACTGCTTACGTAAATGGGATTTATACAGGGGAACTAGAAAGAGCTTAGGAGAAAATCCTTCTGCACAGTCTGACCCTTACAGGTATGTAAGGGCTGAGCAATCTCTGTGTATCTGACAGAGAGAAGGGAGATTGATGGCCTCACTCAGGACACACTTCAGTCACTATTCCCCCGCTGCTTTTCTGGGCAGAGGGCAGGGAGCATTCCTCACCCACTGCTTGCCTATAAAGGCATAGGTATGAGCAGTGCTTGCTTGCTAGCTTTAAGCACATGATGGAATTCATATGACTGACTAAAAACAGTGGTGGTGACCCTCATTTACTCAAGTGCTGCTTTTTACTTTTTTTCTTTTGGTCTGGCACTATGTCCTTCACATTAACATCGTCACACATGCCTGGTTTTATGATTTCTACCATATTTCTTTTTATTCTCCCCAGCTCATAATAAACTAAGAGTTCTGAAAAGGCATTTTGCTTGTCACTGCTTCATTCCTTCATTCTGTGCCTCTTCCTTTATTAACATTTGTATCCACTCATGTAAAATCCTGTTTTGATTTGGTTGGTGATGGATTTTGCACTTTTCTGAATACTACCTATACTACTCAAATCTTACTAGTTAGGCTTAGGTTAGAGCTAGGTATATTAATGGACTAGACTTCTTCAGGAAGGATTCAGTTTCAGGGATATTAAGTGCAGATTTTACGACAGAATATAGCTTTAGCTCCTGAGCAGGTATGGAATGTTTGAGATTTGATGTTTCTGACAAAATGAATACTTTTTTCCCTCTGGCTGCAAACATAATTTTTTTCCTGTTCACCTTTTATTAACTGGAGCTAAAATTGGCCAGGACGATCATAAAGGAATATCAGGGAAGCTATTATTAACTCTACTTTGTGGAATAAACAGGAGGTGTGAGATACAATGATCCAGGCTCTTCTTCGTGACAGCGTAATGCCCGGTGCAGGTTGGCAGGCAGAGCCATTTCAGTGGGCTTTGAAACAGTTAGCCTCTAGGCTGAGGAACAGGAGCAGCCAATGCCCCTTTGCTTGGCTCCTTAATGCCTTCTTAATTTACTGTGAAGCATTCGAAGGGAGGAAAGCACTGAACTGTCAGAGCCTGTTCTTATGCCCTAAGGGGCATAGTGAACCAACCAAAGCATTGATTCTTTAGTGACATTCAGGAACCTCCAACATTTTTCTGACTGATATGGTGGCTGTGATTTTTCAAAGTGGTTGTATATTATTTTTAGGAGAAGGAGTGCTTCCTTAATAAATTGATAAATCCTTTCCATTTTTGTGAAGAGCAATGTGTTGATGTTGTGTGCCATTACAAAAATTTGTAATAGCAATAGAAGTGTTGACATCTGAATAGTAAATATGAAAACAAATATACTCAAGCCTTTGAAGTGTAGAAAACAATAGTTGAACTTTTTTTCATGAAATAACCAAAAGTTTTCTCAGATGAGCAGAACAACTGCTTTCTGGGATAGATAGCAGTCTTGTTGTTTACTGTCACTTAAAAACAGTTCTGCTTTTCATACCAGTTTGAGGTTTGTGCTTTTGAATGCAATCAATCATTATTATGTGTGCTCTAAATTATAGTAGGCTTTCTGAGATACTCTTCCTTCTATGTGTCCTGATTAGCAAAAACAAACTAGTGTTTAACTGCTTTGCCAAAGTTAAGTCTTAGCAACCAGAATTGTTTCTACTTCTCCAACTTTTCCTGGTGGCAGGCCCGGGTTTTCCTCTCTGATGTGTGTTGGTGAACTAACATTAAGCTGTAACTAGGATAAGCAGAAACAGAGGTTCTTTCTGGACAAGCGCATAAAAAGATTTATGTGTTCTGTGTACAGAGAAATAGATACCTATTGCTGCCAGCAGCAAATCTCAGTTATATGGTACAGAAATCAAACTACCTGGGCTTTTTTTATCTTTAATAAAAACCAGATGTTTTAGTCCTTGATTTAGCTTTCCCCAAAAGGTCTGCCAGCTACATCAGATTGTAGCTGATATCTACAGTCGCTTAAGTAAAGTGGAGAATCAGAAGTACACTGGGTTTCTATCACCTAGTGATAGGTAATCTTAAAAGCAACACTTTGCTTGTTTTGTGGCATATACTACATGGCATTTAGCCTGAAATACTCCAGGCACTATCCTAAGAGATTAATATAAGGTGACGCAGCTAGTTTTTCAGTTTTTGTTAAGGTAATCATATCACTCCCACTGCTAATGCAGTTTACTGCGAGAAATTGGAATATGCTGTAAGTGGCACAGAAGAAATCACGTAGAGACTTACTGGTAATCATAAGCATAACAGCAACTTAAACACTGTTATCATCCACAGCTTTCGATACTGGTACAGCAGGAGACCAGTGAAGAATAATAAATTATCTAAATGCCTGAGAAAGAAACAGAGAGGAAGGAGGAATTTGCAGTTCATACTGTCTGTGTAGGCTGGATTACACAGAAGAAAACACAGTGTACTCCAGGACTGTGTTTAATAATAAAGAGATTTGATAGTGGAAAAATCTCAGAATTAAAAAATGGATTATCACTGCTACATGTTTTCTAAACATGTTTCCTAAAGGAAATGCAGAATGTAGAAAACTTAAGGTTTTAGATATGAAGATGACATTAATAGGGTGACATTTATTTCAGGCCTTATGAGTTTTATGTGGATTATCTATGATTTCTTGAGCTGCCTGAATGCATTGGTTACACGTCTCAGAACCTCTATAAGATATGGCTCTGTTGGCATCTCTGTGGTCAATTCTAAGGTAGAGAATAGCTGTGGAAAGCTTGTGAGGTTTATTAGGGAAAGGTTTCCTGATGTCTTCTGACATGTGGAAACAGCAAAATTAACTCCATCAAACTCCACTTTGATCCTGCAAATAATATCAACATAACTAATATGAAGATGAAAATCTTGAAAAACAGAAGTACAAAATGGAATTTTAATATTTTGTATTTACTTATGGGTACACAGGGAATTTTAAATCTCTGCTTAGAACTTGCTGTTCAGTTGTTTGCAGTTCGTTCCTTTCTGCTGTTGCTGATGATTTTGCTGTGGTACCAATAAATCTTGCTAACACAATGACATTTAGTTATAATTTAATGTAACTTTTTTCCATTGTTTCCCATCCATACTGTAGATGGTAGAACTATGTAAATTAGCCCACACAAACTTATCACTTTCCAATAAGTGAATAATTGCAAATGCAGCTTTAGTGACTGAGATCAGTGATTTGTAACAGTTGCCACATGTTGAATAGGCTATTGGAAATATTCTTGCCAAAAGCCTTTTTGCAGAACAGGTTTTGCTTCTAAAAACAGGTACTTGCGTTCTGTGATTCCATGAAAGTTGGAAATTGGTCTTTGCTCTGAGGACTCATTATAATCCCTGCAGATGATGATTGAATACTATAGTTTGATATGGAAAAGAGGGAAAACTAAACCCCTGTTTCTTTTCTTCTTTTCCAGCCTAGTTGGCGAAGAGATAGAGACCAAAAAATGCCACCAGCAACAGGAGCGCCAGATTACCCGCCTCCTGATGGAGGCTGGGGATGGGTTGTGGTCTTTGGGGCTTTTATTTCCATTGGATTTTCCTATGCATTCCCCAAAGCCATCACGGTGTTCTTCAAAGAAATACAAGAAATCTTCCACACATCTTATAGTGAGATAGCTTGGATATCATCGATAATGTTGGCTGTCATGTATGCAGGAGGTAAGAGATTTGTGAAATTTGTAAATACCATTGTTTGTTTGGGGTTTTTTCGTGTGCTCTTAAAGCGTTTTTTCCCCTTAGGGCCTTTTCTTTGATCCTCTACCTAACTCTATTTTGCAATTTTTTCCTAAATTCACAATTTCTGAGAGAATCATTTTTCCAACAAATCAATGCCCAAGTAACTTCATCTGGGTCTGGGGGTACATTTAATCAGTTTTCACTGCCTTGGTGAGATCTCTCAGTATGTCTGATGATGGAGCTTAATCATAGAAATTTATTTTTATAGTTTTCATTATTCAGGCACAGGTATTCCTGTGTAGTCAGGGATTTTACATCTTGTCCTTATTTGTCCTAAAATCCTACTTTCCACTTAGGCCAAGACTGATGTTTTAAACAAGCCATCTATGACAGCTAAGATGCAGACAATCTTATTTTTGGGACTGAACAGTGAACATAAATTCGCTGATATCTTTTTTATTGTGAATAAACAAATAAAGAACAAGACAGATGAAAAAGAATTTTAAAGTATAAAGCTATGTTTAAGAATTGTCAAACCTGCTTTGACAGGTTTTGTGTCTATCAGCCCCAAAGACTAACTTGTTAAATTCTGCTTGGTTTTTTCATTTTTTCAGAATTTTTTTCTTTTTTAAGTATTTTTGAGAGCTAGCTGCTGCTTAGGCAAAACACTTATTCGGGCAGTTCAGAGGTCTGAATAAGAGATTAATTCAGGCAATAGATCTGGTATTTCCCTTTCTTTTGATGTTGTAAGGTAACCACCTGAAACATCTCAGACTATTTGCAATGATGGAGCAATTAAATGCATAGATTTATAAATGTGTGTATATGTATAAATCTATATACATAGAAACTGAAAACATTGTCCCAATAGCATATTGAGATTGAAACTCTTTAATCACTGAAGAGCATACTCCAGTATTTTTCAGAACTGATATCTGTGTAACAGCAGGTCCTACAAATGATCTGTTGAAGGGTGCATGAAGCCTCATAGCATGGTAATTTTTATCACTGATTTCAGCCTACCTAAGTTTTGACACATGAATGGCCCCAACTCATTTAGCAGTCAGGGAAGGGAGGAACGTTCCTACAGAGAGGAATTCAGGCTACCTGAGTTGCTCTCTCTAAGTACCTCTTTTTCCCCTCTAACTATAATATTGAAGCTGAAGCCAGCATAGCATTAGCTTAAGCACCTCAGGTAAGTATTTTTCAGTTGATGGGATGGAAAAATGGATCTTTTCTCAAATGCTGGCAGTCACAGAGACACATCTTGACAAGAGGAATCAATATCAACAAAAGCTTCCTGTTCAGATATTTTGATGTATTTTTATTCATATACTAGTAGAGAATCATAAGTTATTCATATACTAGTAGAGAAATATAAAGGATTTTATAGGACTGGCAACAATAGGCAAGTGATTCACCAGGTGAAGAAGTAACTCAGTACAAATAAGACTGAAGTAAAAGACCAGGTATGTCCCATCACATCAGGTCCCCTTTAAAGTATCTGTTTCTTAAGGGTGCATCAGCATGTGCACTGTAGACTGTAACTTGTAACTGTGGAGGCCCCTGAACAAGTGCTGAACTCATCTGGAATTGGGGAAAAACAAGTGTTGAAAGGCTGGAGTTTTTTTCTTCTTTTGCTATACTGTGACTTGCTGACCTGGGCTCTTTTAATCATGTGAAGCAGGTTTGCTTTACAGCGCAGGTGCTGTTTTGTTATGTTCTTTGAATAGCATTTAATTTATGCTGTTTCTGTCGGGTCAAAGTTCACCCAGGTTTTATTAACAGTACAGATGCAAATCTCAGGACATTCAGCTGTGGTCATTTTTATCTGTGAGTTTCAATGTGCACAACTTTTTATATAAAATACAAAGGATTTAGTACTCCTGCCTTTTTTTTTAATACTTCTTTTACTGTTCTGAGTACCAGCATACTAACTTCATCTCTACATCGACATTAAAAATTACAAAATTATTTGCTATTCATTCTGATAACACCTACCCCAGTCAGTATGAAGATTATCAGCACAGGAACAGTAGGCAAAGTTGTTTGGACATCTAGTTACGGACTCGTGATTTTAAAATGCTGAAAATGACGACCCTGCCTGATATAAACACTCTTTGAAGCCATACCTTCTCTAGGACTACTTCCTAAAAAATAGGCCATTTAGACAATCACTGGCAGAATATGAAATAGCTATCAGGAAAAACATTTCTGAAGGAAGTCACTTCATTGTTTTTATTGTCTGAAAGTGGTTTGATTCTTCCTTCATATTTGATGTGCTGCAATGTGAAATACTTGTTCAGGCCATGAGTACAAGGTATATTGTTTACTGTGAAGTGTGATACGTACATCTGCAATGAACACTGTTCATCATACTACTAATTAAGGTAACCTGAAAACATCTAAGATCTGCCATCCTCATTAGAGCTTAGCATTCAACCTATTAATCACCCCACTGGGGTCAATGAACAAGTTAGAGTCTGTGCAGACACTTTTTGCTTTAGAGGCTGCAGCCTCTTGCAGTAATTAGCTGGCATCTGTGTTTCAGCAACAAAATATTAACTTACCTTTCGATGCCTGAGAAAAAAAAAAAGAAACCAATAAAAGGCATCCAGTAAGGAGCTAAAAGAATGTTAATTATGTTTATCACTTACTTCATGCTTAGAATAAATGGCATTAAATTATAGCAGACCATCTGGCAATCCATATGGTCTCCTGCAGTTCTGGTTAATTCCAGCAAATAGGTCAAGCACAGCATTCACCCTGTTAGGAAAGCACTAGGCAGAGGTGACAATTCTGATAAATCAAATTGATATGAAACTCCTTTTCCCTCTCAGTCTGGCACAATATGCACCTACATCCTGGTTTTTGTTGTGTTTTGAGGGGTTGGTTTGTTTGTTTTCTTAAAGCTCTCTCTTCCTCCTTCCCCCACCCCTCAAACCCATCTCCTGAATCTTTTTTAGAGTTTACTAAAAAGCCATCCCAAAAAGCAAGATGTGATATGATCAAGGTTACAAACCTCAAGGTTGCACATCCTCTACTGTTCAGCCCGTGCTTGATAAAAGCATCCTCTGGAGAAGAGCAGTAGTTCAGTCTCCATGGTAACTCCTTCTTCTGCCTCTCTTGAGCAGAGACTGTCAATTGCATTAAATTAAGGGTGATGGTTTTGTGATGGATTCCTATACCCAAGGGACTGAGATTGAGACCACCAGACTTTTGTTACTGGAGGACAGAAGCTGGGATAAAATGGAATTAGTTGAGTTATACTGACAGGTCAGGCTGTATTTCTGTATGTGTGCAAGCACATACGTTTATAAAATGCATGTCTATGTATGTATTCACATATATATGAACTATATATGTATCCATATACTTATAGAGCCATATTTCTGCTCTAACACATGCAAACATCAAGGAACTAAAGAAAAAGATAAATACATTTGACCTCAAATTTTCTTTGTTCATTCTTCTCTTTTTCAAAACTTTACCTCTCACTTTGTGCAGCATTAACAGCCAAAGGTGATTAGGGAGCCTCTTATCAGAGCTCTATCTGTTTCCAGTAAAAATGTTTTCATTGTTTTCAGTGTGGATTTGATGGGAGCCATAGTGGCAGCTATGAAAGCCATGTGACAAGTCTGGTGATTTCAGACAGAGCTGACCTTGAGTTTTAGATTTCCTCAGGGAAAAAGCAGTTTGTTTACTCACTAGGCTTTAACTCTTTTTCTGACATTTTTTCAAGGACAATTTCCAAGGACAACTCCCAAGTTTGGGGGTTTTGTTTCTTTTGTTTGGTTGCGGTTTTTTCCCCAAAAAGAACTTTTTGGGTATGACACTGGGTTAAGATCAGCTTGAGAGCTGATAAATTCTTCAAGCCATACTGAGCTGTGAAATGTGGGACAGTTTTGCTGGTCTAAAGTTCAGAAAACAAAAAAGATTCATTTAAATTCTGGATGATATTTCTAAGTAAATAATTTAAAAAACATCTTTAGACCCCTTTTGAAGAAAGATGCTAAGTGTATGTAGTAGGCATTACAA
The DNA here is from genome assembly GCF_001715985.3 of Manacus vitellinus. NCBI lineage: Eukaryota > Metazoa > Chordata > Aves > Passeriformes > Pipridae > Manacus > Manacus vitellinus. Next base: position 35,606,817 of record NW_021940682.1, on the reverse strand, counting down.
TTTTTCAAAATACATTTATAATTAAAAATTGAATCATTTTTCTTTCTTCTGTATTGCTTAAGTTACTCAAGTTTGAAGTATTTCCAAGCAGTAGCAAACCCTTAAAGGATTTTTTCATGTGACAGCACAAAAGCAACCTATAGGCAAGTCCTCACTTTGACTTTGTCAAATGTTAATTTGTAAAATAACATATCATATGGTATGTTCAAAATATTTGTGATTTTGTCTCAGTGGGTGTTTTGGTGATATTGCTGCGAAGATGAAATGGTGCGCACAGTGGAGATGACAGTTGTGAAATCCATGTAACACAAACAACAGATGGTTATGGATTTTTACTTTTGGACAGGACCTGGTTTCCTACACTTTTCTTCCTCCCTGGTAACGTTTTCTAATTTTGGTTTTACAAATACTGGCAAGAGGAATTCAGTGGCCATGGATAAGGAGATTGAGAAGCTTTCTTGAATCAACTTATCTCCTTTGTTGTCAGACAAATGTTTTTCCCCATCAGAATATGCAAAGTGTTGAATTTTAATAACCTCCTTTAGAGTGTCCTTGAAAGCAGAACTTACCAACTTTCTGAATGCCTCATGGGTTTAAGGGAATACTTCACATTTAGCCTAAAATATATGCAAAACATTGATGTCAAGTTAATTTCAGACTCACAGATAAAGAAAAAGGAGTCATAATGAGGTTTCGCAAGAATAGAGCATTTTGAAACTTACTAGCAAATGGAGATGAGTACAAAAAAGAGGTACCAAGACTAACAAAAATATTATAAATTTATATTAGTTCAGTTTTTAAAAAATAAGATCTGAATGCTAAAGCTTCTGAAGGGTAATACAGACAGGTCTTATATTTCTTGAAAGGCTTTGAGTTTCAGTAAAACTGGACCTTGTAGGGCAGTGTTCTGCAGTAGCAATGGCTGTTTTAAACAGACACCTTCCTGGATGTTTAGAAAACACTCTCTAAAATGATCAGGGTAAGAAAAATGAAAAAAAAAAACAAACAGATCTGTTGTAGATGGTTTTAAACGGTTTTTTTCCAACAGATTTGTTATCCTATGTACAGGCACAAGCTGGTTTTTCAGTCTATGACTTGTTACATTTGGCTGAACAGATAAGATCTAATTGCTAAATATCCAGTGCCTTTTGGGGATCCAATTTTGTCAAGTTTTCATGAAACACAGGTTTTGCTGGAATCTACTGAGACATACTCAGGAAGCCAGTCTCAAAGTTAAAGACATGTTTACACTGAGAGAAATAAGGGGTTTTTTGTCTTTTATTGTATGCTTATATTAATTTTGAGTAATTGTCAGAAAGACATTATATGACATAGAGTTCCCACTGTGCTTCTACCAACCTCTCTTGGTATTCCAACCATAGGTTATTAGTAATGGTTTGATGCATATAATGACTTGGGGGACGTGGTTTAGTGGTGAACACAGTGGTGCTTAGTTAGTGGTTGTATTCGATGATCTTAGAGGTCTTTTCCAACCTTAACGATTCTATGATTCTATGATTCTATAGAAATATTTAATTAACTTGAGCTCTTTACTAAAACAGGTCTCATTTACAACAAGTAGGCAATGTGGATTACATAATAAACAATAATTAATCACTCTTTTCCTTTGTAAGGCTTTCTGTAAGTAACCAATTTTGACAGATTTTTTTATTTGCAAAAATTATTCTTTTTTATCTCCCTCTGAGTTTCAAGTAATAGGTCAAAGTCTAACAATAATAAATAATGTGCATCTAAGGGGCTAAAACTTTCGGTTTGTTTAAGAAAGGTATCAAGGGACAAACTTACGCCTTTGATATGTTCATTGGGCTTGTAAAACTTAGACGAAAGAATGCTTATTTTGTGTGCACTACTAATGTTGGATGAGTTCCCATATAGTTTTCCACTGGATCATACAATGATTGTGTTCATAATGTGTGTCGGGCAATTCAAAGGTAATGAAACAATAGTGTAGTGCAACTGGGAATCATGAGATATTTAAGCAGATACCAGAGAAGAACTGCGGGGAAGGAAAAGTCTGTGTATACCATTGTAGTCACCCAGCACTTCAAATGAAATAATAAACCCAGCACTTTACAAAGAACTTATTATAGAATTTCAGTGGTCCATTGTTTTGGAATGTCTAAGAACTATTCCCTTGTTTATTTTGAAGGGTATATTCAGGGGAAACAAAGCTGTACTGATATGTTTAGAAGGTATTCTAAGCCAGTATCAAATGGCAACAGCTGAGACTGTGATTCATAAAGATATGTAGTTCTGTAGTCATTAACAGAGGTAAGTGGGCCAGGGACTTAGTGACAGGTTTATGCTGATGGCAGAGGAACAACAGAAATCAAAGAATTAGGTGATTTTAGAATGTCTTTTATGACTATGTTAAACATTCTTTTAACTGATTAACTGATTTTGAAGATTTTTGCAGAGATCAAATGACATGTATTTCAATGTATATACCACATGAAGAGTTTTTGAAGAGTCAGAACCTTTTCTTCTAAGAGTGTAATTCTGTTAAGATTCTGCATTGTCAAAGAGCACAGACAAATGCGGCTTTACTAGCTAATGTATGTTTTGGTGGTGCATACAAGCAAAAGAAAAACTTAACTTTCTTTTCCACAAATTTTGGTATGTGTTTTTTTCATTGTCAAGAAACAGTTAAGTATTTTCACTGCAGTTCTACCTGGTTTTTGTTTGGGTGAATATCTACTATGACTAGACATCCAAATGAAAGAATGTGATTAAAACAGGAGATTGTACTGTGAAATAAGACATTGATTTCCTCATACAGTTCAAACACTTCTTGTAACACTTTCCCACTGATGACAGGAACTTGTGCCCTGTTTGCTTTTCTATGTGTAATGCTTTGAAACAGTTGCCATTAAGTGCTTTAACTTTTAGAAAACTTAGAAGGAATTAGTGGTATTAGTACAGCTTTTTAGCAATAGTAGCTGGAGATTATATGAAGAGGATTTATGTGTTTAGTCTTCCTCAGCATAAGCACCTACTCTGATTCAGTTGTCTAGACATCTTCTGTTGTCAGTCAGTAAAAATGGGAATTTCTAATTCATCCCTTCCTAAGTTAAATGTCCAAAACAGATCAAATGAATCATGTTTGAAAGACTTCTCTGTCTTTCGAGTGCTAAAGGAATCCAGAGGAAAAGTTCTAATGTCCATTTGCACACATCTGAGATGATGACACCTTACATGATTGTTGCCCTATACTAATACATTATATTTTGCTACCTAGAGACCTTAAAATATAAGAATTTTCTTGTTAGAGACATGCACCCATGGTTAGTGATTTTCAGCTTGTTATGTCTTTAAACTTCTTGTATGTTGCATGGGTTATAATTCTCCCATGTTTCAGTGACACTGACTCAGTTGTGCTACTTTTAATACTATTAAAAATATTTGGTTATTTTAAGATTACTAGTAAATCTTCTCTCATCTTGAAATGACTTTCCTCATACTCACAATTCCTTTTCTTCCTTCACCAGCTAAGAAAAAAACACAACTGGGAGAATAACTGGTTTGTCTAATAGTTGGCCAGGTTTACATTCATTGTAGCCGATTTTAAGCTGATAGAAATCTATGGATCTGTTGTATTTTCTTCTATTCTTTCAATGATTTGAAAGTTGAATATAGTTCCATCTCTTTTATAACAAGATCCCCAAATACTTCTCTATCAGTACAAGCTTGCAGCACCAATTTTGTCATGATACAAACCTTACTCACTGCTCTCCTATGGAGGAATCCTTTCCTTTTCCTGGAACAGAACTTATTTGACTGAAATTTTTAGTCCTTTGGAAAGGATGAGCTTTTCTGTCCTACACATGTTGCTTCCAGATTTACAGGACTTCTGCAATGGCTTTCTGGATAGGACTGGCACAAGAGAAGGCGGCAGCTGTCTTATTTGGCCTACCTTAGAAGGAGGAGTAATCTTAGGTCCTTGGAAGAAAAATTTCACTCAGAAGAGCTTCTAGAGGAGTTCTGTTCTAAATTGCTTGAATTATTATCATATACTCAAATGGCAGAATAAATCCCCCCTCATTGTGGCATTTCTAAGCTTTAAGTGTGTTTAATTAAATTGCTGAATCTGCTGTTACTTGCCTCATCAGAATAGTTGTAATTTCCAGAATAACAAGTAAATAAAGTGCAAGTGGTTTTACTTCTGGACTGTCTTTTCAGGAACTATTCAGTCCATAAGAAACCAAAACTCCGTATCTGTTACCATGAAACATTTAATTAAGGAACTTAAGGTTTTAAAACAGGAGAGAATGAACATTTTCACTGATGATGTTATGCTCTTATCAGAGACTTGTAAAATAACTGCCTGGGACTGCATTCCAAGTATGGGCACTGGTGCTAATCCTGCAATAAATGCTTAATTTTGAATACCTTAGTGATCTTATAAGGTTCAAAATTAAATTAAAATTTTTCCCTTACCTAAAGTCAACATATAAACGTTTATATATTTATGCAAATATGTTTATCCTTAGGTGTTTGTAACATCAAGATCTCTTGACAGTGTACTTTCAATGACTTAAGTGCTCCCAGAGGCACTCATTAAAATCTCGTTTTTATTTATATTCACCTTAAAAAGACATGATCCATAAATGATTCATGTATTTTTCCCAAAATATAAAAAAAAATCGGATACGAGCTTTGAAGATTTACAACAGTTAAGCAAAACTAATGGTATTCAATTTATTGAAGTACTCATTTGATTAAACTTTTGACTTCTTTGTTAGTAAGCTTATCTCTGCTTCATAAACAGAAAATAAAAATCTAAGGACACGGTACAATTTGACCTTAAATATGAGTCCCCTAACTTTAATTTTAATTTATTGGATTCCATAGAGTCTCAGTGCCCCAAAGTGCACTGAGGAGTGGAGAATCAGGCACTGTGACTGTAAGGATTGTTCCGATTTTTCATTGAAACAACAGACTCTGTAATGAAACACTTTCAGGTGTGACCTGGAATTGTATGATTCTCACATGAGAAGAGAATATAATCAATATTAGAGGTGGTTGTAAGAGGCTTGTGGCCCCTTACATGAATAATCACATTGGCTTAACACGTTTTTATTGTCATAGAAAGGTATAGCAAATCTAAAAAAAGACACAACAAAACCAAACCAGAAACCACTGTCTTCTGTGGACTAGACTTGCAGAAGGACTACACCTCCTAGAATGTGATGTGGCAATTCATCTCAGAATAAGGTTCAACGTGCGTTAGGTGACTGCATTTACAATAATGAACAACACAGTCCAGCAAAATACTATAATAAAAAACTGTAGAGCTGCAATTTTTCCAAGATGCTTTGGTTACAAAATGCAATATGGTACCTAATAGCCTTAAACAAAATGTTTATAAGTATTTTGACAAGCCAAGAGGAAGAATTAGTTTACGGTAATGCCACATAGTTATATTTCTAATTTGTTTATTTGTATGGCAGAAGATGTTTGAGATATTCCAGATTGACTTTTTTGAAGAGTTTTAATTTAACTGAAAATTCTGAGACTTGAAATTTTTATTTCAGCTTGGGAATAAAACCCACAAAATTGGTTCATGCAGTGCTAGTTTTAATTTTCTGTATTGTTCCTTAAAAATCAAATAGCATGTCACATAATACATATGGGAGTAGTTCTCTTGTCTTTCACACAGCACCATAGTTTATACCTGTGCAAAAAGTGTGCAAGGTAACATTTGCCATTGTGATTTAGAAGCACTTTATATTTACTTACTCAAATGTAAACAGTAGCCTGAGTGCAAAGCACTTGACCCTATGCTCAGAGAAACAGAGCTGATGTGGCAAATGGAATTAAGAACAAATTTGTATCATGGAATTTCTTCCAGACTATTTCACTTGATGTTACAAAAAATTTACCTGACAAGGTGTTCAGATATACATATTGCCTAGATCAGTCAAAGTTCTAACCAATTGCTTTCCAGTAAGATGTATTATCACTTACTAAAGAAACATAGATCTTCCTGTAGGAAGAAAGTAATCCTTTCCTCAGTAAACCTAAGTAATATTCTCCTCACAGGCACAGATTTTAAATCCTTGCAGAAGCAGGTATGTTTCACTGGATTATTTTAATATGTTCTTGCTGAAGAATGTCAACGTAACTCTTCAGATGAAAGGTGGCTTTAGGAATGCATGATATTTAGGCACAATCTGTAATACAAATAATGAGAAGCCTATATTTTAATGGGCACTAATTTATTATTGTGAATTTATGATGCATCACAATCATTAGAAGTAACCTGCTTGACATTACTAGGTGGAGATTAAGGTTTTTACCAGTGGCAGAAACAGCACGCAGGTAAACCTGCTTTTTAACACAATAGGTAAAAACCCCCACCTTGTTCAAAAGCCACACAAATACTATCTTCAAGCAAAAAGATGGGACTAGGTTACCAAACCACTTCATGTTGCTTTTTGCAGGAGAGCTCAAATATTCCTTGTTCATGCAAGCAGACCTGATCTAGACTTCCTACACCCCCACATTTTCAGAAGATCTTGTCTATGGAGGTGTATCCTCTGCTGGTACAAGGGAGAGGACTGCGTAGAGAACAGGATAAACGTTGTTTCCTCTCTAGTCCAGGCGAAACACAAAGGCCATAAAGACCTTTTCCCAAATCCTTCATAATATATTTCTTTTCCACTGCTTAAATCCCAGGCTTCTTATACTAATTTTTCATAACTCTTTCACTCCTCACTGGGTCATAATTTATGATAATTTTTGTTGAGTCCACAGAATAAATGCCATGTGACTCTACATAGAGAATATCTGAAAATGTGAAAGACTTGTCAAGTAAAGCTCTTTCTATTGTAGATGGAAATCTAAAAATGACAGTTCAATGGCAAATTCAACTCTGATGACAAAAAAGTATGTGAGTTGGATATAGGAACAGGCAAAGATAAACTGGCATCTACTCTGATATATAGATTAAAAAAAGGTACCATTCTCTTTCAATTTGATTGGATAGAGTTATTCAGAGACATGAATTTTGCTGTATAAGGCTAGGGAGAAACAAGGAAAATATAATGAGGAGAGAAGAAATTAGAGATCGCTCTTAAATTATTGATTAATCAGTAAATATTTTCCTGAATATTATTATTTTTAAAAAGCAGTTAAATGTGGGTTGTCTTAAGTTTAAGTAAATTGGAAAGTCATAGACTCAGAGTCATAGAGCGGTTTGGGTTAGAAGGGACCTTAAAGGTCATTTAGTTCCAACCCCCCCGAGAGAGGAAGGGACACCTTCCACTACACCAGGTTGCTCAAAGCCCCATCTGACCTGGCCTTGAACACTTCTGGGGATGGGGCATCTATTTCTCTGGGCAACCTGTGCCAGTGTCTCACCATCTTCACAGGGAAGATTTTCTTCCTAATATCTAATCTAAACCTACTCTCTTTCAGTGTGAAACCATTAGCCCTTGTTGTACAACTACATGCCCTTGTAAAAAGTCTGTTTCCATCTTTCATGTAGACTCCCTTCAGGTACTGAAAGGTCACCCTGGAGTCTTCTCTTCTCCAGGCTGAAAAATGCCAACTCTCTCAGCCTTTCCTGATAGAGAAAAAGTTCCATCCCTCTAATCATCTTCATGACCCCGATGTTATACTCTGAACTTGTGGGACACTTTCAGAATTTGTACATGTTCACTAAGTTGTCCGCGAAGTTTCCACTTCTTTAAGGGTGTTACAAAGGCTACTGCTTTAGGCACAGTTGCAATAAAAAATGCAGTGAAAAATGGAAAGCATAACGTAAGTCTTGTTACTATTTTTGATCAATAGTATAATATTTTGATAACTTTGGGCTGTTCACTATTCTAGTTTTGACTTTTTTCTTCATGTTTCTAGCCATTTAACAGTTTATATTGCTTTTAGTCTTTTTGACCTGGAAGACAATGTTACTTTACATATCATTCTATAATTTAACAGATTTTTCTCAATATAAATACATCCTATTTTTTAACTTATCTGAAAACAGGAAAAAAGCTCACAAATGAACTTCCACAAAGATTCTCAGTTTTAGTTGAAAACTAAATGTAGTTTGGAAAATACTGGGAAAAGGCAAATTCTGTGTCTGGTATTATCCCATTAATATACTACCATTGTCTGCATTTATACTCTAAATAGGTGCCAAAAACTAATGAGAATGCTTAGTTCCCATTTTATATGATATTCTTTGAAACATAAATAAATTCCCTTCACCCTTCTGGTTCCTTTACCCTTTTTCTTCTCCTTGATCCTTCCTCTTCCCCTTTCCCTCTTTCTTCCCAATCCCTCAGCATTTATTATATTGTTAAAAAGAACTGTGTCTTGTTGATACCACCTAAGGAGTCTTTCTGCTGTACTTTTTGCAACTGGGCTTGTCTATCTCACATTGGTCTTTGTAGCCAACAGCACGCTTGTAGCAAATGTGGGTAGAGCCCTTCCCAAATCTTCATGCTAGACATGATGATTAAATATTAATATTATTAAATATTTACCTTACACAGTTCTTTATAAATGATCTAATTTTGGGGTTGTAAGGGAATTTGGGAAATTCCCACACTTAAGTTTCTAAATCTTAGAAAGATTTAGCCATATGTGAAAACCACCATATGTATTTGATTGGATAGTACAAATATAAAATTATAATTAAAATTATAAAATAATGTTTTAGCATTTTTTCTATAAAACAGAGTTTAAGCTTAATGATACTAATGTGTTAAATGCCTTCAGAAATAATCTTGTTCTTGACAATGACCTAAATATGATGACTTCTCAGGACGCTTCCAAGTTATAAATTCATCTAGATTTATACCTCTCATCACATATATTCTAAATATGTAGATGAGATTTAATGATCCACTCATGATCCATAATTCACAGTAAGTGGTCCGTGAATACATCGTGGGTAGTAGACTGAGTATTTTCAACTTGAAGTTTAATTATACAGTGCAAAATTGAGACCAGAAAGGAATATGATAAAGGAGCAACTGGGAAGAAGCAAGTATCTTGTGCTTTCTCTGAAATTACATATTATTGCCTGTAACAATATATAAGGAATAATTTCTAAGCTGCGTTAGTTATAATATTATTCTGGAAGAAAACAAATACACTGTAGGATGTGCAGGATGAAAATGGGATATTGTATGAACATTAATGTGATGGGCAATTTGTAGAAGACAGAGAAATCCAAATGACAGTATTAATCTTAACTGAAATTGGCTGAATTTTTCACAGTGAATGCATTATCTAAAAAATATACTGATTTGAGTTGCAAAGAATATACCCAACATTCATAAGAACTGCTAAATAGCCTGAGCAAGGTCTTCTGAAGTATTTTCTGTGACTTTTTTGCTCTCTACAATTCTGCTAGGCTTCCAAATGACAAAGTATTATTCTGCTTCCAGGAAAAGTATCTAGAGATAATTTTAAGTAGGGGTATACAAATAGTGAATGAGAATAGGGAATAATAAATAGGAAGTGGTGAGTAATGAACATTTGTGAATATTGTGTTCACATATGTATACACGGATTTTCAGAAAAGACAGTCATTCCTCAAAGAGAAAGAAATTAAGAAGGAAAACCTTTGTAACTATCTAATAACATAGTCAAGGAAAATGTCTATGAAGAATTTAAAAAAAAACTGTTTGGGTTTTTTTTAGTAGGGTTTTTGGGGGGGGTGTTTTGCCCTTTTTTTGTTTGGTTGGGGTTATTTTGGTTTTGTTTTTTTTTTTAGTTCCCAACAATTATCTCTGATATTAACAACATATCCCTTATTTTCAAGTTGCTATAATGGTAATTGTGACAGTAGATACTGTAATCTCTCTTTCTTTTCAGTTTTATGATCTGCAGAAAATTGTGTCCCCTTTGTAAGAGCAGAATATACGGAACGTGTTTAGCAGTCTAGTTCATACATATTTAGCAATGTAAAGACAAACTTGATAGCTAAAAATTGTAATCTGCTTTGGCAAGGCACAAAGTACTAAACACTAAGTGTTCAGTTACAAATTTTCAAGTTCCTCGGAACTGAAAGAGTTAGTTCAGAAGGTTTCCGGTGAAAAATACTTACAAATGGGATAAGTACCTTCTATTATCCCAGGAAAAAAAACCCTCGTTTTTGTCATTAGGAGTCCAACAACCAAACAAGGAAAAGTGTTGGTTTTTTTTTTATTTTTATGGATGTGTTTGTGTGAATATGTAGCCTCCATGTCTGGGTAAAGCAGTTTTTTAGTAAGATTATTTTTGAGACAGAAAAACTATTAGATAGAAATATTGGATAGCTATGAGTGAACCTCAGGTTTCTGATTAGTAGTAATTTCTCTTTGTTCCCTGAAAGTAGACATACTAGGATTTATTTTAATATTTTCAGAAATGTGATGCTTCTTTCAATACATGTGCTAAAACACAGATATTACCAAATTGAACTAAACCTTTCCCTTGCAACCATTCACAGAGAAAGAAGGAGCAGCCACTGATGAATGGATAACGCTTCAAAGATGAGACCTGTGAAAGAAAATCACTACACATTTTCATGAGCAATTTGAGTTATGCCTCATTAAATTCCTGCTGAATCCCTGAAAGGGGTGCAAATTTAATTTATTATTAATACCTTGTATATTCTATACTGCTATAGGTAATTACATTTATTAATATTTATATATTAATATTATTATCTTTACTGTATTTCTAGGGGAGAAAAGTCAGGAAGTCCTTGTTTGGTCTTCCATTTGAAGAAGTAACTTTTAATGGCGCAGGTTGTGAATTCCACAGTAATATTATTTAAGTGAAATCCCCAGCACATTTTTTGAGGTTTTCGATTCCTGCAAGCCTGTGAAGTCCTGAGGAGTTAATTGCTGTTAAATACTAAGCTTTAAAATTAATTGGTTTTTATTCTGGAGAAAAATTTCATTCATTCTTCCCAGCACTTCGTATTTGCTACTGAATTTTCTAATGTTTATATTGATACACTATATGCTCAAGTTACAAGCTGATTGCTTTGGTTTTCTGGGAAGAAAAGAACATTTTTTTGAGAAGGTAATTTGCAATGAAATATCATGTGCTGATACTATTTTCATCTATCTCAATTACAGAGGCTTGCAGATCTGTGCCTGGTGTTACAATATGTCTATTTATATACAACTCTCTTATAGGTGCTTTAGTTCCATCTCATCACTAGCTTGTTCCCTCCTTTCTTCTTTCTTGTTTGTCACCTTTTTCTAGATTGAAAGACTACTTTTTGCAAATATCTATGCACAGGCATCACTTTACTCGGTAATACTGAAGGTAACAGGAAAACGAATAAAAGGAGAGTTAAAAAATGCTGAAATATTTTGCTGCATCTGATTCCCATTCACAGCTTTTTTAGTCAGTGATCATATATGCTTCTGAAATCTGCTGAGTGTTCAGCAGCTCATAGAGTTAGACAAATTTCCTATTAAATATGATGAAGTTTGATATTGCTCATTTCAAAAGAAAGGTCGTAATTTCTCTTAAAGTCTTCTGCGTTGTGATCAAGTGTTTTAGCCTTTCGTGAAAAAAATTCTGCAGCAGAGCATGCAAAACATAATTAATTCAAAGCATTGATACGTATCCATGAAAATAATAATCAGCTTGGCTACTCCTTGATTAAAAACAGGGCATTTTTCCAACTTTTTAAAATTCATAGATATAGAGTAATTTGCTAACTTGAAGATGTTTTCTAAATTACATGGCCCATAATTCCATACACATTCACACCCTAGCAAACAAGGAAAAAAACTTGTAAGCTAAACAACAGCTTTAATCAAAATACGTACTACCCTTGGTTCATGTCTCTGATGTATCACTGGAAAACAAACATAAAATACCAAGGCAGATCAGAGATCTGTAGTTCTTCCATAAAAGCAATACATTTAGAGCAAGTTCTAGCACCACTGATTGCTCATTTTGTTTCTTCTGAACATTTCAGGAAAAAGACAGCTTATATCTGCAGTCAGACATATGTTTTTCTGACTTAAACACATCAGTTCAAAATTATCAAAGGTAACTTTTTTGGGAGGAGGAACCATGAAGAATTACTATGTTTCATATAAACGTCCTAAGGACTAGCTGAAGGTCAAATTAATCTTCATTAGAGATCAAGGATAAAAACTTGATAGACTTCAAGGCTCCTTCAGGACACAAGTGAGAATGTGAGCATTCAGGGTAATGACACTGAGGAAATGTAGTTAAGAAGTGGTGAGCAAAATGTGATGGATGGTTGAATGACTAACTGCATCCTCCCTGGCAGGTTGTACTTTCAGCTGCTGAGCTATCCTAACTCATAGTCTAGCAACCCATTTCTGTTTGGTGGTATTTATTGCAAGAGCATTTTTTTCCTCTTTGCTTTCTGTCAAGGTTATTATATTATCCAGGTTTATGGAATCAGAGCAGCTAGTTGTAAATGTTATATGAAATGCAAAAAAAAAATTCTGCCAAATGCACAGAGGAACTACAGAGAAAGCTTTCCAACAATTGTTGAACTATGTTACTTTCATTGATGTTACACAAACACATAGGATATGTCAGAAATGCAAGTTGCCATTCCCAGAAACATTATAAATAATCTAACATAAAAATAGGTGCATGACATTTTAAAATTTACAAATTTATTGATATTATTTTTATATTTTTTTCTGTCTGCCTTCTCTAAAGCCTGCCCAAGAGTACTGAAAGAATTTAGCCAAAGGTTTTTGAACTAGAGATAAGACTGTCATGGAATGCTTAGTAATTTGACTTAGTCCTGCTTGAGAAAAACAGCATATTTTGAAGGTTTTTTCCAGCTTAATGAACAGGTTTTAAACATGTTCAGAATCAATTTTGAGTTGCCTTTCCTCTGAATGCCAGAGATAGCAGTCCAATAGCAGTACTAAGTATTTGCTTAAAGCCGTTGCAGTTGAATGAGTTTTTGCAAGTGGACTTTATATTTTATAAATAAAAAATAAGAAAAAAAGGAAAAAAAGGGAAAGAGAAAAAGAAAGTTCAACTGATCTTAGTAAATAGTTGATACTAATATTAATTCTTGGAGCACCTTGGGTTTTTCCAGGCTTGTAGGAAACAGAAATAAAAAATAGAACTGGGATGGAAAGATATCTGCATTGACTTTTCAAAGCAGATGTCTGAAAATGTGTCACATTAGGTTGAGATGTGGGAGGGAGAGTGGAGCTAGGAGATTGGATTTTGGGGCTATCTCAAACCATGACAATCACTTGACAGGATGGAATCTACAATGTAGCATTAGTGCGATTTGAAATAGTATATTGCATTTATTTTCAACTTCTTTCAGCTACTCCATTTAAATAAATGTCATATTGTTCAGACTGAGTCATGTTGCTTTGACTTGATGACACTGTGAGCACTGTAATGACATTGTCAATATATATTAAAAAAATTAGTGTTTTATCATGAAAGTTCATCTCTAGTTCTATACTAAAATTAATGCAGGTGTAAAAATAAAAACCATAAATGCACTGGCAATATGCGAAACAAATTACAGAATGATCTTTAATTATATCACTGCATTACAGCAATGAGAAATCATACTAGGACAAATGGAACAGATCCTCCTGGAAGCTGTGCTAAGGTACATGAAGGACAGGGAGGTTATTTGAGACAGCCAACATGGCTTTGCCAAGGGCAAGGCTTGCCTGACTATTTGGCCTTCTATTATGGAGTGGCCGTATCAGTGGACAAGGGAAGGGTTACAGATGTAGTTTATCTGGACTTCTGTAAAGCCTTTGACTTGGTACCCTACAACATCCTTCTCTCTAAATTGGAGAGAGATGGACTTGATGACTGGACTGTTAGATGGATAAGAAAGTGGTTGGACAGTCACATCCAGAGGGTAGTGGTCAATGGCTCAGAGTCATGATGGGCTAGGTGATGTTTAAGGTCCCTTCCAACCCGTGCCATTCTATGACTCTATGATTGTTTGATCTAGTTCCAACCCCACTGCCATAGACAGGGACACCTCCCACTAGACCAGGTTGCTCAAAGCCCCATCCAGCCTGGCCTTGAACACTCGCAGGATGGGGCATCCACAGCTTCTCTGGGCAACTCTTTCCAGTGCCTCACCACCCTCACAAGGACGATTTTCTTCCTGGTATCTAATCTAAACCTGCTCTCTCTCAGTATGAAGCCATTCCCCCTTGTCCTATCGCTACAGGCCCTTGCAAAAACTTTTTCCCCATCTTTCTTATAGGCTCCTTCCAGGTACTGTAAGGCCATAATTAGGTCATCCCAAAGCCTTCTCTTTTCTAGGCCAAACAATCTCAATTCTCTTAGCCTTTCCTCATAGCAGAGGTGCTCCATCCTTCTAATCATCTTGAGGTCCCTTCCAACCTAGGAAATTCTATGATTCTGCAAAGTAAATTAAACACTAAAACGTAGATTATATGCTTCTAAAAAAACTTTCATTCCTACAATGAATATACGTATAAATTAGATCCAAAGATGACCTCATTATGGATGTAAAAGACAATGATGACAGTTTGATACTGCTTGTATCCAATTGCTGCTATTATAACCATTCTGACTAGTTATTATACATTTTTTCATCCCTCAGAGAAAGTATTGACTATTTATGGGAGAACTGTCTAAAGTATTTCTTTTTTCATTTTGGTAAGAAAAACATTGATGAAAAAGAAAAGGCAGCAAGAATTCAAGTGTCCTAGATTCTATTATAGTTGCTGTCTTATTCCTTCTCACAGCCTGGTCATTTGCCTGAAACGGAAAGATATAAAACAAAAATACAGCTGGGAGAGTGTTAGCATATTATGATAATGATCTTAAATTTGGTTTACAGAGTGTATAATCTTTTGTGGCTGATGGTTTGTAGGTGTTAAGGGAGAGATCAGAATAAATATTCTTGTGGGTCTCCTGACTTAACATCTGTTACTTCAGGCTTCGGGAAAGTAGATTCCAAGATCCAGCAGTGCTTCAGTACATTAATATGCATTAATGTATAGCAAGATTCTGGCAGGGTTAGAGTATATAAACAGCTTAATCTTCCTTTAGCTAAGAAGAAAAAATATGCGAGAAATATAGCCATGCTGGCATACGAGTATTGCTTAAATAATTGTAGAAGATATTACATGTGAAATGAAATTTGTACATGGCTATAACACATATGATGTCAAGCAAACAGCTGGAATTTATGTAGATTCGTCTATGTAAAGGTATGAATATGCAGTGTTTTACAAGTGTATGCACAGATGTCAGAAGAAAATTTTCAACCTACTTATCAGATTGAAAGGGTTCCTAGATAATTTAGGGAGCTTAAACTGACTTTGTGGCTTATGGAACAATTAATATTCCCCACATGCACAAATTTTAAATCAAAATACTGGAATACACATAAAGAAAACTTCAAATTAAGTGGAGCTGTGGTCGTAAATACACATAGCTAACTTAAGGAAAACATCTCAAAGAGAGTATTATGTTTAAAGGAATTTTCAGTTCATCATACAGTCCAGATTTGGGTCATTTGGTAGTACAGAGTCAGACTGCTTTGCCTTTCCTCTTGTGGCTTCATCCACTGCCTACCTAAATTAATAAATCCATATTTGAACTCAGCCATCAGGTCTTGTAGGTGAAGATAACATTACCTGCTTTGATCTGAAGATCTGTAACTGGCCTGGTGGTCCTGACCTAACTGCCACAGTGAAGACAGGCAGAGATGCAGTTTTCTTGTTCCTGATAAGGAACTGTCTGCACAATGATTTCCCTTAAAGGAGAGGGGAACTTAACATTTCTAGACAACTCTCAGAAAATGCAACCAACCAAACACTAAAAACAAATTTCTTCCCTAAACCCCTAAACAAACAAGACTGCCTCATTTTCCTGCAAGTCAGGAGAAAAAAGGAAGGGTTGATGGAACTGTTTTAAAATATATTAATGTTTTAGTCAGTGCTCCCTTGGAGTGAATATTAGAGAAGAGCTTTGATTATGGTTGGAAAACTTTTGTCAGTGCATGCTGTCTTTTTGATTCATAATTTTATTTAAAATGCTAAAAATATAGCAATAGCGTACAACAATCTTTTCTAATGTCATTCTTCTCTTTTCAACACTTGATATCTGTGTGTGGTTTTTTACATCATCTTTTTCATTTGCTCTCACAGCTTTCTTTCTGGCTTTTCTTGCTGTCTTTGTTTAATGGGAAACCAAACAGACTGCTAACAAGTCTATCTACATCATACCTGAAGTATTTGTGTAAGGGTACAATTCCAAATCCTGTCTGTAGTGAATGAATTTAGAAATAGTATGGTCAATTATTTCCCTGCTACGATACCTCTTTCCTGTGGAGTATTTACAGGACAATGGACACTTTGTGAACAATCCATACGACCAGCTCTGAGGAGCAGTAGGCCTCACTTGAGGCCTCACATAACTTTGGAGGTTATTAAAAGAATAGTTTATAGTTGCAAGTTGTGTGAAACTGTGTTTATAGTTGCAAGTTAAGGGAAAACTGTGTGTATGTGACCGATAAAAAGAAAGCTGAAAAGTCCCTGAGGTGGATTGGTAGGAGGGACTTTGGGCGGTGCAAATGACGTCAGGACACGTGGACAGGGCATCGGGACCAATGAACTAAAGGCATGAAGCGCGTGCACGGACTGAGCTGTCCAATCGCTTTGTTGTAATCACGTACCCAGAAGGAGCTGAGTGTATAAAAGCTAACTCATTTAAATAATAAACTGAACATCGTTTGATCATATTGATTGTCTGTGCGTTGTTTCTGAACTCCTGCCACTGCGCTTTCCTACATTTTTCTGTGTCTCATCAAAGGAACATTTTAAGTAAGACTACAGCAAGGCAACATTTATTGCAACGCTAATTCGAGAGAAGGTTGGAATGTTAACAAACATTAAACAAATGTTTCATTTTCAATTTTGTAAATATTTCCGTCTCAGCACAGGAAGAAGAACTTGGAAATAATTTTTAAAATAATTTTTTAAATCATTATTTTGATATTTTTTAAGTGAAATACTGTTATTGTGTTTATCAATAACAACAATTAAATATTTTTTTTAATTGCCTTAGGTTTATTTTCAAAATTATAAATATTATTTGATATTAGGTTGAAACTTTTTGCAAAGAGTTCCAGTTAAAAGGGTCTTTCTTTGACTCAGGGAAAATATTTATGTGGTTTATGTATTTCAAACAGGCTTCCTTTCTAATTCAAACATGAGCCAAACCACTGATTTTCCAAACATAGCTCTGTAAAAAAAAAAAAAATTGTAACTGAAGTTATGCTTCAGCATAGTTATGAGAGCACAATTTTATTAAGATAGAAGAAGTAAACATGATACATTTGGGATGTACTTACAGTGTAACTTCTCTGTCCTTCATGTTTCACTGCTTTCTCCATATGACCTCAAAGGGAAAAGCCTACCTTGTCACCATTCTGCTCAGTGGTTCCCCCCAAATGGAAGTAAAGAAATGTTAGATATGTCATCATATAAGCTGTTGGTTACATGTTTTAATGCTTCGTGTTTTAAAGTCTTTTAATAAATCCCTGGAGTATTGTCTATTTGGTGGTCCATTCCATGCTGAGGATGTTTAAGTCTGTTGATTTCAATATATGGTTATGCTTCAGCTGCAGTTCAGTGAGCAGCTGAGATCATCTCCTATGCTTCTGTCTGTTGAGATGAGTCCTAATGCCTTAAGTCTGAGAATACTTTACCTTCTCAGTAAAATAGACACCCTGTTTATCCTCTATGCCCCACCTACCTTGAACTGGGCAGGAAAATAGATTACATTTACTGGTGACAAGCTGAGTGTACTGGCCAGTGACTGTACTGCTTGGACAGGAAGCCTATAAGACCTTCCCTCGACTCCTTGGCAGCCAAGCTATTTAGTGAATGCACAAACTAAGATCTAAACATCACTCAAATCTTTGCTTTCTAGTCAAGTTAATTTCAAGTTGACCTCTGTATTCACAGAGCTATTCGAAAACACTGGCAGGCCCAGGGCAACTCTATTGTAGAAGCTTTTTTGCATAAGGAAGTAAGCTAAAACTTGATCATTTGGCACATCCTTAAAGCTTCTGTTGTTGATATTCAGGTAGTACTTAACATTTGCTGTCTGTCCATGATAATACTCTAATACATTTAAGGTAATTCAAAGAGTGGAGTCTATAATAACATGATGCCTGTGAAAGCACACTTTTAAACTTGGCTGGATTTGGCTTTTTCAAAACATGGAGTTTCTGGCATTTATTCCTTTAGATATTTTTTAAAAAATACTACTGTTAGTGGTACTGTTGCTAGTGCATGATTTGCAGTGAATCAGCTGCAGAGCATGGCATTCTACTTTATACCATGTACCTACTTTATCTTAAGTTTGAAACGCATTGATTTTATAATATTGGGTTGGTTTGGATTTTTTTTCCTTTTTTTGAATTGGGTAAGTTTAGTTATTGCAAAAGCAAGACTATTTGTAATGGTTTGGGCCAAATATAGTGCAGTCAGATGCTATGGAAATTTACCTTAAGAGCCTTGACAACCTCTTAATCTTGATATGTAGCACACCATCTATTCTAGTCATGGTCATTTAAAAAACATATAACGCATGTCATGCTAAATTGCACACTAGATGTTTGTTTAGTATGGATGCAATTAAACCATAAACTGAATTGCAATTAAAACTGAAAAATAGACCTGTAGCAATATTTTCAAAGTTTATAGGTCTTTATGCTAAACCACATTTTAGATTTTTCCAAACAACTTATAGTCATCTTACTGCCTGTTAACACTCCCCTCTTGATGAGGTAAGGGAAAATGGGCCGCAGGGGCCCATTCTGATTTGACAAGCTTTAAGTTTTAAGCTTATATATGGTTCCAAGTAGGGATGCAGGACATGCTGCAGTATTAAGGGCAGGTTTTAGTTTGCTGTGCCTGGAGATTCATTCCTCCTGCTCTGTGAATTGTTTTGATATCTGTCTCATACTTGAAATTCTTCCATCCTCGCACTTTCAAAACTTCCACTGACCAATCTCAGTATTGATTACTCATTAACTGTAACAATCCTTCTTGGTTGTTTGATATCTTTAATCTTTTTGTCCATCTCCATAATTAATCAATATTTATATTGTCATGGAGACAATATATCCACATCCAGGGTCATGCATCTGCAAATTCACAGAGTATGTTTGTAAGACAGACTGGTATAGAAACAGCTTAACGCTTTCCCAGATCGAAGAGGAAAGCATTTCAACATATTGTAAATACAAAGACATGTATGACAGAGTTACCTGTTACCTGTCATTGCATTTTCTTTCTACCAACAGGTCCCATAAGCAGCATTTTGGTGAATAAGTATGGTAGCCGGCCTGTGATGATAGCAGGTGGTATCCTGTGTTCATTTGGAATGATTGCAAGCTCTTTCTGCAATAGCGTCCTTGAACTATATATATGTATTGGTGTGGTTGGAGGTAAGAGTCCTGTTTAAAAGGTTATATTATATGTTGTTATATGTTGTTATATTAAATTACATATATTATTATACAAAATTATTTCTAATAATGTTCTACCAATGAGCCTTACTGATCAAGAATCCTCTGTGCATAGAGGCAATCCAAGAAGGTAGCAAGATCAGTTAATTTCAGCTACCTGAACTATCTACTCCTTTAAATTAGCTGGTAGGCTGTTAAATTATTTCTTTTGATAATTCAGAAGCAACTCATGAATTTATTCAGTCAATGATGTATGTATGGACTGTTCCACACTGCACTATAATAATGGTATAAAAATTGATTGGCTTGTGACAACACTTATTACAGTCATTTGTGTACAATTTCACATTCATTCTTCTAGCTTTCTATCATGTTGCACTGCAAGCAGGTTGAGAGATGCTAGTAGAATTTTAGTAAAATTGTGAAAGCTTGTACCACTTTTCTTTAGGTTTGTACATACATATAGTCTTTCAGAAAAGTATAAACTTTCAGTGCAATACTTTTCTGTTTAAAATCCGCCCAGTGTCAATAATGAAATTATTCATAGTCATCTATCTGAGGCCTAGATATTGCCTAAAGCAATGAACTAAAGTTATCGCAATGCCAGTGAATTAAATAACCTCCTTTTCAAAAGTTGTGGGGTTTTTTTAAATTCCCTTCTGAGAATAAGGAAGGCGAGGAGAAATATCAACAGGTAATAAATGAATGTATATTACATAAGAATATGTATTATTATGAATTGTATATTCAAGCTCATCTTTCTTTATGTTGGGACTAAAGGAGTCCTTCTTTATTTAGTGATTAATACTTAAATTTCTTACTTTTGATATCCTAAACTCAGGACCACTGAAAGAATAAAGTCAGAGTCCAGGAATGGACCATCAGAGAAGAAAACTTCAGTGCCATCAAGCAGATGCAAAGCTACTTATATCTTATTGCCCAGATGTCTTTATAGAGAGAGAAGACCTAGAGGTTCAGCTTAGGGTTCAGCTTATACATTCAGCTGATGTGGATGGGTGATCTGATCCGATGTGTGTCCTCTGTAACTCTTCCACTATTAGTGATGACATGGGGAACGGGAGCTGAATATGCTCTACAATAATTTGCTATTTTAAGCTCCAGTTTAGTAGACAACTTGGATCTTAATTAGGGTTGGAAAAAAAAAAATAGGAGATTTATGCATTTAAATACACCCTGCATTCATTATAGCTGAGGCGACATTTAATAACTTTGATAAAATGAGCCAAGAGAGAATTGCATTATAGCTTAGCAAATATAAAAGTGATGAGTCAAGACATTGGTAACCATAATTCCTCTCAATGTGATTGCCCTGACTCTATCATTGCTGAAACACATCAAGGAATTTTGGCTTTTAATGCAGTGCTACAGGGGGGAATGGACCAAATGCCACCATGACACAGTCTTGACATTAACACACGTAGACGGCAATGAAACTGTATTTCATCCTCTGATGCTAGTTGGTTTTTATCTTTATTGAGAATCACTGGATTAGATAGTGGTCATTTTAAAAATAACTTGAAAGAGGTGCAATATGTTTTTCAACGCATGACCTGCAATAATATTGTCTTTTATGTGTTGTTTAGGTCTGGGTTTAGCATTCAACTTACAGCCTGCCTTAACCATGATTGGCAAGTATTTCTATAAGAAGCGTCCCATTGCTAATGGATTGGCCATGGCTGGAAGTCCAGTGTTTCTGAGCACATTGGCACCTCTCAATCAATTCCTCTTTAATGCTTTTGGCTGGAAAGGAAGCTTTCTTATTCTGGGAGGACTTCTTTTGAACTGCTGTGTGGCTGGGTCGCTTATGAGACCTGTTGGACCGAAAAAAGTCCCGACTGTGAAAAAAGATGTTGAAAAAGGCACAGGAGATTCTGCCTTGCACAAAAACAACAAGAAGTCTTGTTGGCAAACTATGAATAAGTATCTAGATCTGTCCCTCTTCAAACACAGAGGGTTTCTGATCTATTTGTCAGGAAATGTCATTATGTTTATTGGTTTCTTTGCTCCAATAGTGTTCTTGGCTCCTTATGCCAAGCACAAGGGAATTGATGAATATTCTGCTGCTTTTTTGCTATCTATCTTAGCCTTTGTAGACATGTTTGCTAGGCCTTCAATGGGACTCGTGGCAAACTCCAGGTTTATCCGGCCAAAGATTCAGTATTTTTTTAGTTTTGCTGTCTTGTACAATGGGGTCTGTCATATCTTGTGCCCTCTGGCAAAAAATTACACTGGCTTGGTGATATATGCTGTATTTTTTGGGTTTGCATTTGGAATGGTTAGCAGCGTTCTTTTTGAGACATTGATGGACCTCGTTGGGGCTGCCAGATTTTCCAGTGCGGTTGGACTTGTCACCATTGTGGAATGTTGTCCTGTGCTCATAGGCCCTCCTCTAGGAGGTAAGAATCTATTTCTTTCCATTTTTTCAGACATTACAGCGTAATCTTGCAATTTAACATTGAATAAATATAAACATTGTTCTTAACGTTGTTTAATGTTTTTGCTATGACTAGAAGTGTACTGTAGCAGCAGTATCTTTGGGCTTTGCAGCTGCAGGTTCACATGAGAATCTAAAGGCATTTATTGTGTGCATTTGCAAAAAATAGATTAAGACTGTATCTCTACTGGCCCATAAATCCATGTGGTAAATGTATGTTTTCCTGATAGCACATAGAGCTAGTTTTGCAACCTTGAGTTACATATATTCATCTCAAATTTGCTCTTTGACAATGAAGTTCTTACTGTCTTGAATTGATTGAGTCTGTTTTTGTGAAGATCTCACAGAGTGGCTTATAAATTCTCCAACCTAGTGACAGCTCAAGGAGCAATCTCTTACACTCGCTTAAACAATTTTAGTTTGTCTACACAGAGAGGATTGACATTTCCAGAGAGAAGAAACTAGTAGGGGGGTGGCAGAAGAACAGGGGCATCCACAGTAGCCTAGGCAGGGTGCATGCATGGTGGGATTCCATCATGGAGCGTTGCGCCCTAGCATGATTACACACCACAACTCTGCTCACATTCAGTTCTTTCACATGTTCCTATAGCCAATGGATAAGGCAATTCAGAATGTGAACTGACTGAAAGATGGCAATGTTACCAACTTCTCTCTTTCAAGTGTAAGGGGAGCTTGAAGAGAGCCTAGGTGTATAGCTTAGACTACATTCATAACTTCTTGGCTTCTTGCAGCAAAAATGATGAAATCTTATGTAAAATATTTTCTATTTGCTAGCTTTTTAGTCAGTATTTAGTAATGCTGCTAGTAAGCTTTATAATTTTAAGGTCTCTGATGATATAAGAAATGAAAAGATAGATGTTCAAATCTTGTTGAGAAGCATTAGTGTGTATCTTGGTGTGTGTGTTGCAGTGTAAACCTAACAATATGAGAATACAAAGATAGTGAGATTGCCAACTTTGTGAACATATACTATACCCACATAAACACTGCCTCAGAAGTCAGCAAGATTATGTGTGCCTAAAACCATTTCTGCATATCGAAGTGTTTTAGATTACTGTCAGTATTTCTGTGAAAATAGCATTGTTGTGTGCAATTGTAAATATGCAAAAACAATTGCATATAACTCCTTTCAGTAAAATAATATTTGTACAAGTAAATTTTTAATACTTCTCAAGGCATTCCATATTTTTATCATCATTTAGCATACAAATTCATAAAAGTTGAACAAAATACATTTTTCTCACAGAGACTCTTCCTATGCCACCTAGTGGGGGGTCTGAGCCTGTGACCTCTGGAGTGCAGCCTTTTCAGTCAGGTTCTGAAATCAGTGTTAACTCTAAAGATATTAAATCTAATATTTATGGAGCAATAGCTTACACAACTATTTTTTTCAGTATATTAGCTTTTCAGGAGTTTTGAAAAACATTTGATTGTGCTATAGTTTTATGAATAATTGATTTAACTTGTTAAATAGAGACAACAAAAGGAATGAACACATGGAAAGGCTAAGTTCCAGTTTTGACTAGTTCATAGCCTTTAAAATATTATGCAGAAGTAATGCTAATTCATAATTTAATTTTTAAACATCAGTTTTATGAGACTGCTCATCAATAAAAATCAGCAAATTGCACTATTTACACTAATAAGTGAATTGTACACTTGCAGTGCTATTTTGAGTTTTTTCTAATACTAGGTTTG
Organism: Manacus vitellinus; assembly: GCF_001715985.3. NCBI lineage: Eukaryota > Metazoa > Chordata > Aves > Passeriformes > Pipridae > Manacus > Manacus vitellinus. Next base: position 35,583,160 of record NW_021940682.1, on the reverse strand, counting down.
TGGAAAAAAAAAAAGTCTAGAATAATTTAATGACTTCTAAATGTGTATCCGGTGAATAGACTAGCATTATGTCTTCAACACAGTAAAAGCCTCTAAATACATACTAAATTGAAGTGTGAAGGTTATCCTGAGAATTTCAGTTATAGTGTAGCAGAGTTCAGAGCTAAGTACTTGGATATGTACAAATGTTGATTTGGGAATTGTGAAAATTTAGAAGGAATGGCTGATAAATGGAAAGAACTGTTATAATTTATTTTCCTTGCCATGACCAAGTTAATCACAGAGGTGTGAACGTAATTTTTACGTACAGGCCTCATAGTTTAAACCTCATCAGTTAAGCATGATGGTTGAAGGGAGAAGTCTTTCTCTTTCAGCAGTCACAGGAAAGTAAACTTGAAAAGCAGGCATTTAATGCACAGACAGCAGCCTAAGAAGGCCCATACTTCTTCATCCTATTGTGTGTATACAGCCTCAGTGAGTACCAGGCATTCCAAAACAATAGAACAATTAGAACATGAATAAAATGAAAGACTGAAAATAAAAGAGCTAAAAAACTGTCTGTCATTATTCATTAAGCTTTACTTACATTGTTCTTCAATATTCTATAATTGTCAGTGACTCCAATGACAATTTGCTGGCTTCACTAATACAGGTTTTGTTATAGTTCCACTGTCTATGTTAGAAAATTTTAACATGTTGAAAATACTTTTCTACTCCTACTTCAAAACCAAGGAATATATAGATATTTCTCCAAGAGAAGGATGTGGATTGTATTTGGCATCCTAGTCTAAATACTCTTTCTTGTCTTTGTATTTCAGGTTGGTTAGTAGATGTTACTGGTGAATATCAGTACATGTATTTTGTCTGCGGAGTGATTGTGACTGTGGCCAGTATCTGGTTGTTCATTGGCAATGCCATCAACTACAGGCTTTTGGCAAAAGAAAAGAAACTAGAAGATGAGAAGCAAAAAGCTCAGAAGAATGCTGACTCAAAGGAAGTGGAACCATTAACAAATAACGAGAATGAAGATGCTTCCAGCAGAGCCGACAAAGCTCTTGAAGATCCCTCAGAAAGAGAAACCAATATTTAATCTGCATTATAGCTCAGAAGGCAATATTTATGACTTCCATTAGGAATCAAGACACAGGCCAAGTTTTGTGGTAATAATGATCAGTCACAATATTGGATGGGAACAGATTTTGCCCTATGGCAAAACTCTAAGTTAAATTTCTATCTACAGTTTATTTATTTCAGCGATACAAAATTAAGATTACAGAGGTAGTGATTCCATGCAAAGGAATCCATCAGACTTTGACTCTGGACAATCAAGAGTCAGGTAAACCAGACTATAAAGCCTTCCAATGACAAACATTTTTGTTTCAAATGTATATCTACTACAAAAGTATCTTCTACTCTTATTTGGGAAGATACTTGCAGTCATCCTTAAAGTATGGTTAAAGTCAGTTGAAATAATCTGCCCAAACTCTACTTACCACTAATATTAAAGAGAATATAAGTTCAAAGATTTTTTTCAAAAGAGGCAGAGTACCTGACTGAAAGCACACAGAAACTCTTTTTGTATTTTGTATTCCCACTAGATAAAAAATACATTTCTGTATAAACAATTATAATGTGGATGTAAAAGTTAGGGGTAGAAGATGAACAACTAGTGGGCACCATCTCTAAAATACAATAAACAGCTGATTTATAATATATTCCAGAAGTAGTTTCCTCCTGTGATAGCTGACTACATTGTACTTCAACATACGCATTTGAACACAAAGTACATTCAGATCTCACTAATTCAAACTAAGCTAAAATCTCCCTGTACATAAAAGATTTAAACCCAAGATTTGCATTGCTAACAAGTGTGGCAATTAGTTTGATTATGCATTCCTATGTGGCTGAATGATCTGGATCAGACTGTGAAGCCTTTTTCCTAAAGGGACTAGATTCAGAATCTGCTGAAGTTAAAAGGATACTAACCCTTGGCTTTTGTGGCCCAAAACAGTTTTGTTGCAATGACTTCAAAGTAAATGCTTGGCTTTATTGGCAAGTCACTAGTTATTTGATGGTTTCCTGAGAGGAGATTTAAGGTCTAACTTCAGGTCTTTGCAGATAGGTATCTTCCTACCAGTTCCCTTTCGCATGAATTTAGTGAAAAGCTGCTGCTTTTTTTTTGTAATGCTGCTTTGAGCAAAAATGCTGCAAGGCATCTTGACAATGCCAATCTAGAAGCTTTGGGAAGGAAGCTTTGTCTGGGAGCTTTGACATATCAGTTCTGTGCAGAATATTTAGTCTTGTGTGTACAATTTCACACAGATACTCATATAAATTAAAATGTACACAATTGTCCTCCTCCTTTAGACAAAAAAAAGCATAAGTCTACAGTTTTACCTTACAGAAATCATTTAGCATTGCATTTGAAAGCTAAAAGTGCAAGCTTCTGAAGGTAATAAATGAAAATATTTCTGTTGTATTTCTAGGTAAGGAAAAGTGCTATTTGTTTTGGAGAGATGCATATAAATGCCTCAGAAATTGTGAAAATTAAGGATCTGATTCATAAAACATTTATGCACTGTTTATGCAGGATAAACTTACATTGAATTCCAGGAAAAGAATATCATTCCTTTTAGCCCTTTTCTAAGTCTCAAAAAGTTGGAAATATAGTGCACAGCTGTGGTAAACACACTTTAAAGTGCCAATAACAAAAGAAAAAAATTATTAGTAAAATTTAGCAGAGTGCTTTTAGGAAGTTATTTCTTAATATTATTATGTTCAATATGATTAATTTTTCTTCTAAGAATTTTGGTTGTGCTTATTTCAGTTTTTCTGGGTTAGCCTCTCATATACTATGATTTTCCACAGTAGTGCTGAACTTTTTAATTATCTCAGCACTGTTTTGGGGGAGAAGCATCATGAATCTACTCTCAGCATGGTACGGAAGTTAATACCTACTTTTTACCTAATTATATTCAGGAAAACCAGACATCTCTAATGAGTTCTGTAGTTTTACAGAAGCATCAGCAGCAAAATATATGCATTTCAGAATTTTGGGAGAAAATATGTTTTGGATGTTCAGATTTGAGCAGTGTTCTGTGTAAAGGAGAATGATTTAGTCCCAGTAAAATTATAGTTCTTCTCCCAGCCCCCAGCTTCAGAGAGGAAATAAATACATTGCATCTGCTAGCACCCCATGAGATGGAAGCATTGCTCTCTTTTTTGACTATACAAACATACTGAGTGCATTCCAGGACCTGTGGAGACCCCGTGTGCCCATAGCCAGAGGGTGATAAGGACTCTCATAGACACTAAGCTTTCATACAGTGAGGAATATTGGTTATAAATACTGGATTGCAAAAGAAGAACAGAAATTTTAGCTAAAGTGTAATCATCAGGAACATCAGTCTGCTCTTACAGCAACTGGTTAAAAGGCAGAGATTATTTGAAAAGAGATTAATACAGAGACTGAACAAAAATGTCTGAGGCAAAATTGTAGGTGCCTGTTATCTCTTTGCAAAAAACAGCATGAGTAAGAATACGGGGTAGAAGACAAGTGTCAGCTTTTGACTGAAGGCTGTTAAGTGTTGCTGTTGCTGAGTAAAAATGATGATTAAAAAAGTGTCTCAGGAAATATGCAGGGAATTTGCCTGTTCTATGCAGGATCTCAGAATACAATACAAAATGGCATAGGAAATAAGGGAAAAACAAGGTTCCTTGAGCCACAGACACACCTGACCACTAGTAACAAAAATTATGTTACTATCTCAGAGGAAATAAAAATTTCTATAAACCCTCTACGGAGATGCTGCTCTTTCATCTCTTGTAAAGTGTGGTAAAAAATAATAGGAATGAAAGAGCTACTTTACCACCACTGACCAATGTACAGTTTTTAATCCTGTAAGGCTAAATGATGCAGCAGACAACTGCATTTAAAGTAGGAAGACATTTCCTTACACCTCTTTCATTACTTTTCATCTTAATACTAGCAATAGAATAAAAACCATCAGCATACTCTTGATATTACTGAATATTAAAGAAGTTAAAATCCAGAGATTAATGGAGAAAATTGGAACCATATCTATGCAAAAACTGCCTTCAATTAAAAACCTGTGTCTTCCAAATAACGTGTCCTAAGGGGGCAATTGCCTCATAGTAGAGGTAGGTGATATTTCTAAAAGTAATGATAATAATAAACTGTCTTGAATCAATGATATACTGAGCAACAAAGTAGCAAAATGAGTATAACTTGCCTTCAAACCCCTGAATATCACTCTTACTTGCACAGACCTGTAATTTGTACTGTAAATCATTTCATCATTACATTTCCGCTTTTATAATTAGACCTGAGTATATAAACCATCTCTCTAAATTCCCCTGGTTTCTTTCAATTACCTCACCCTCAGTCTGAACCACTGCAGGGTCAGGACTGAGAGATTCCCCTGCCCAGTGATGAAGAAATATACCACATGCATCTGTTATGCACTATAAAAATCTGTAGTTTCTGTCAATCAGTGCAAGCAAATCCTTAATTGGTCTTATTCTCATTTATACTCATGTATAGCTCATTCTTTTCTCTGCCACAATATGACTAAGCCTAATTATCCTCTTGCTCTTATTTGATCAATCCAGAAAACATAATGCCAAATTTTAAAATTAGTAGGAAAGTGGATAACATCAATAATATTTTTTTCCCATTTAACATCAACGTCAAATTTCAAGTTGTTTTAGTGAACACATAGAGATACTTTTCTTTCTTTAGGTTTTTTGATATAGAACTCTCTACTGGCTGGAGGGTTCTCTATTGCCCTTTCCACTTCTCACTATTCATTTTCTCTACTATTTCAGGAACATATAAAAATTTCACCCCTTCCACCTTTTTGCATTGAACTGTGGTTGCAATTGTTGTCAGTTCTGTATTTTCATTCATGAGTTCAAAAAAGCATTTTTTTGTATGAAATCCTGTGCATAAATAGTCAGATTACAATGCTTTTATTTCAGGAGTGTGATTTGTGAACTGTTTTGACAGAGCTAGGGAAAATCTACTTCACCTTAAAAAAGATTTTTTAAGTGATGCTGTCCTTATGAGAGGAATTTCAACTTTTACTGCTGAAATGAATGGCAGGAATTTCACTGATATTGTGATTCAAAATTCGTGTGAATGTTGATGGTCACTTTGCATATCAACATCTAGTGTGCTTAAAAACATTTGTCAATATATACATGATTTTTCCTCTTCAAGAATTCTTGTTCCTCTTGAAAGTTTCCCACTTCCACTACCCCATCGCATTTTTCATTTTGATGTAACACAGAGAATTTGGACCAGGAATGTAGTGACTTATCTTTAATGCTTTCTTGTAGTTGTTTTTCCTGAAATGCCACATTTACCATGCTGCCAAATGCAATGTTTTTCACTTGCTACTTTCAGGTCAGGTTGTGGGTATTAGTGGAGAGGTATTACTGAGATACAGAATAAGCTACAGATACCACATAAAGCCAGATTTGGGGCAGCTATCAGGATTTCACTAAACAAAGCCAGTGACCACTTTTATAGAGGAACATGCTGACGACACTGACAATTTTGCCTATAAAAAAACTGAATCAGGCAACTTTTGTTAGTTTCTCTATAGATGACTATTTTTCTACTCACAGAGAGGAATATAAAGGGAATTTTAAAATAATTATTTTCAGAGATGGCATATCAGTTTTAACAAGGCTGTCTGGATTTTTTTTTGGGGGGTGCACTTCTGATATTTGTGCATATGTATACATTGAAAGTTCTTGCATGTACTATCACCTTTTTAATCAAAATTTGCATAAGCATTGCTATGTGATTTCAACATAGTTTGCATGTTGTAATTTTGCAGTTCAAATTTTTCTCATCATCTACCTCTTAGTTGAAGTTTGGAGACTTGCACAATCCTGGAAGAATAGAGTTGACAAAATGCACAATGGTAAAACCTGTACAGACTATTAGAAAGTCTCACAAATATTTGAAGCTGCTTACTGTTCTATTTTTAAGGCAGTGCATATCTATGACCAAATTCTTTGAATCAATTGACATAGCTTTATTAAGCCTAAAGACTTAACCCATACTTATGAAGTTTTTGCATCACTGACCTGGTATAAAAATTCAAAGTGTGATTTAGATATCCGGAGTCTACTGACCTTTCTGCGAGATGTTGGCCTGCCTTTCTTTTTTGTTTGTTTTCTTATAATTTCTGAGTTAGTGAAATTAGTAAAGTTAATACATCCAGTTTTTAAAAGTATTACAGAACACTTTGCATTTTGTATCCCTGAAAAAATGGTTGTGGTTTTTTTTTTTTAAATTTAGAAATAATATCAAATTTTAGCTTGTTTTTCCTTTCATGGGGCAGTCGAGGGAGATGATCACAACATATTGAGTTGGGGCCACGAATAATGATTGTTCTTCATTCGCTCTTTATAAAACCAGAGATGATTGTTTCTTCAAAGATATTCTTCAAACCATTCTTGCCTTCTAGGACCTAGTACAAAGTCCACTGAAGCCGACATAAAAATACCTATCAAAGAGCTTTATCAGATGTTGGGGGTGATGTGGCTTCAGTGGAGGCTTGAGCCTTATTTTCTCCATACCAAATCTCAGGAGTATCAGCAAATGTGGAATTTGTTATAACTGGCAAATTTGCTATGCCTGCATATTCCTAACTAATCAGTCCCTAAATTAACGCACAATGTGTATTATTTTAATAGTCTGTGTATATAAATAAATTTTAAGAATCCCACCATAAACTCTGAATGTAGATTAAAAAATATAGAGGACATATTTAAATAAATATCCAAATAAATATCTGTTAACCCCAAAGGAAATTATCTGTTTCCTTTCAAGCCTTCTTTGAGCAGTGTATAATCATTCTTTTTCTTTCTTCTGGAGAAAATGGTTTATGTCTTTTGTGAATGTATATATATACATATATATATAAGGGAATATATATGCAGAAGTGGTATGTGTGTATATATGTATTCCCCTATATATAAAACTCTAATTTATATATATTATATATATAAAATATATATAATATTTTACAGTAAGTTACATATTGTGCCTGATAAATTCAACATATTTGTAAACAAATAAAATACTTCTACAAATGACAGAAAAATTTAAAGCTTTTCTGTAAGAGTATGTGTTATTTTTCACTTTCTGCCAGATTTATTTATAGTAGAAAATCGTTCAAAAAGCTGCAGTATTACATAACACTGATTTCCAACCATGATTCAGTTCAAAGCAGCCTAAGATCACTGAGAATTTTCATTGATGTAGGTGGTAAACCCTACATTGTTGGTGAATTTGATTGTTGGGTGTTTTTACTATGGAAATCTTAACTAAATGATCTTTGAACAGACTGCAGTAGACTGAGTTTTCATTTATTGTGGTATGTATGACCAGTTCGTACAAAGTATCAATGGACGTGATATTCTTATAACAAGTATGGAAAATGAGAATACTCTTGGGCCTACAAACAAGATCTTGTTAAATTATTATGGGAAACTCTCCAGAACACTAGTCACTAAAAACACTGATAATTTATCATACCTTTTTAGAGGTTTTGGTGTTTTTATTTTGTCTGCAAGTGGGCAAGCCCATGAAAAGTCTACATGTGGCTCTCACTCTTTAAAAAAGTGTTACCTTAAAATTATTGATGGGTTTTTTAAAAGTGGTACATAAATCACTTACATAAATACCCTTCCTGCAGAGTGATATAGCTGCATTTTCCATTTATGGCCTACTAGGAAAGATCACTGTATCTGCAGTTTATCAACAGACTTTGGTATTGCTATGCAATAATTAAACATGCAGTAGCCATTGTTGTTGTCTAATAAAATTGTTTCTTCCTTTTTGTATTTTGCAATACTCTATGGTTTTTACTTGAATATATTGGCTAGATTTTTTTTGACAATCATTTATTAGCTAGAGGTGCTATTTATGTTCCAAAGAGATCTGAGTGAATGACAGCATTCTCTTTCTAGATGCCAAATTCTTTTCTTGACCTGACAAAATTAATTGTTCATAGTGTATATTAACCCTGTAAAATGCTTATGCATTGCATTTCATTGTATTTAAACACATTTTTGCTCATTAATTTCTATTCCAGACTTGTACTACTGTGTAATATGTCGAGTTTGTCCATATATATTTATGGAAAATTACAACAAAAATTGTGTATAATAAGAAAAAAGAAAAATTAAAATAAAATTTCCGTGTAAAGTTTCTGAAAGGATGTAAATGCTGTTTTCTTAGACTCCTTAATAGTCTTACACCTTCAGAGTGTGCCAATATTCCTATGTTATTGATTGATTCATTATTCAAATATAGCAAAAAATCCCTTATCCTTGCATACAGAAGCAGAACTTCAAGATTTCCTATGTAGAAAAGATACTACTAGTAGCAGAACATGCTACCAGCTACTTACTATTCCTGATTCCACCATAACTAAGATTTAATATCATACATTACTCAAATACCACCTTTACAATAAGGATTTTTTTCCCCATTACTTGAATTGGAATGTTTTTTCTATATTCCATGTACATGCAAAAATCATTCTCCAGTCACCAATACTTGTGTTGATACAGAGGAGGAGTTTAACCATGTGGCTTGAAACATTGTATGTAGACAACTCTATTTTGTAGCAGCTTTCTAAATGTTAGAAGTTCCTATGTTTTTGTCAATTGACTTAAGTCTACAATTGCTTGCCTCAGTTAAATAGGTATTTATTTACAGAAGGTGATTGGATATTTAAAATTAAGATATGAAGGAGATGTTTGAGACATTATTAGAGATACTGACTTTGCATACTGTCTAAACACCTTTTACACAGACGCACAGTAAATTACTAGGAAACAAAGGTGTAACAGATGAGGTATTGAATAAGAAAGAAATAATTTCATCAGAGCAAATGGTTGTTATTTTCATATTTCTAGTAACTGTAAAATCTATTTTCAAAGAATTATGTCTATATCCTCTTGACATGAAAGTTTTGATTCAGCTACCAGAATATATTTAGATTTTGTTTAAATTACCCTTGTAATATACGCATATCTGTGTGTTTTAGTATTCATAAAAATACATTTTCAGGAATTATCCGGGGGAAAAAGAAAAAGTTAAAAATACATAATGGTGAAATTGTCCGTTTGGCACAACAAACAAGGTATGATATTGAACCCTGCTCAAAGACATTGACAATATCATTTTCATGCCTAAGAGTATGTTGCCTCACAGAATCTGATGGCATGACTAAAATACATTGTTAGGAAATAAATACTGAATTCAGAAAAATCATTCCTCTTCCTGAAGTTTTTTATTTTGATAGTGTAGTGGCAAGACAGGTGGAGACTTCAGTCTGTAGTTTGTCTCTAAGATCAGCTGTTACTGTTTTCCCACATACGGTATTTTATTCTACTAATGAGCCCTTTTAGCTCTGCAGGTTATCCCGAGTTCAGTAAATAGGTTACATTTGCCACTGCAGCTCAACATTAATAACTTCAACAGTTTTATTTCTCTGACCAGGAGTTAAAAGCATTACCATTCAATAAAGTTCTTAATCCATAACATGCAGTCAGCCCTTAACTTGTGTGGGATCTGCGCTCCAACTGGTTCCCTCTAAGTCTATGGGACCTGATGGGTTTAATCTGAGAATACTCAAAGAGCTGGCTGAAGTCATCATGAAACCTCTATCAATGATTTTCGAACCGTTTGGGGAATATGAAGAGGACCCAGTTGACTGGAAGCTGGCAAACAACTGCATTTGCCATAACATATTATGCTTTTCTTCATTTTCTTATATTGAGATAAGACAGTGCCCTAGAGATCAGGGATGCTGAGTTTATTCTTTTAAATATAGAAGTCTGAGTCATAAATCAAAGAAAATTAAATGCTATACATAGTGCATTAACAAGAGACACATAATTGGTGATTGTCATTCACTGGTCAAAAAAGTAGTTCAGTTTTCATTGGATGACTTCTAATTACCAGTGCCTGGTGACACCAAGATGTAAGTCCATCCCATAACATAACAAATATGTTTTTTTCTCATAGAAACTTCTTACAGGATCCTACTGTATAATGTAATGATGTTCCACCTCAAGACTCATATGTGAAAATATGATTCTGTTCTTTCTTTACTGTATGAGACCTCCATCTTGCTGTCTTTTCTGTACAAAGGAACTCTTGACCTAATCTGCAGTTCCACTATTTTTTCTCACAAAATATAAAAAAAGATCATACACCTGGACAAAATACAAAACCACTGAGACAGATTGATATTTTAAGGACATTTTACCCACTTTTTGTCCTTTAGCATAGATGGATCTTAAAACATCTGGAACTGTACTGTCTTAAATTCAGTTTAAAATTTTAGAATTGCAGATTTCACATATTATTTGCAAATTACCTCAAATCAATATTTCAAATTAGTATATCAGAATGAAAAGTAATTTTTCAAAACTAATATTAATCCTAGATGATTTTCTTTTTTAGGATTTTGTCAAAATTTGGAGTAATGGGCCTGGAAGGTAATTACTTCCCCTCTTTCATATGTTCTTCTCCTCCTAACTTTTTCACGGATACTGATCATACAAAAAGTACATATCAAGTATAATAATATATTTTAGCTACTAGACATGGATCTTCTTCTAAAAAAATACACCTAAACAACAACAGAAAAGGTAAAAAAAGAATTATTTTCCAACCATTTGGAAAAACAAAACCCCTCAGACCTTATGTGATAAAAAGCATCTCTGAGAAATTTCTTGGAAGTGGCAAAGTCTCCATAAAGAAAATATTAATCCAAATGCTTGCCTGGAGGAGATACTGCTCAGCATTTAAAGATATCATCCTAAAATCTTGCACATATTATTTCAATTAAAGAGAGAAATAGGTGTTAATATCTGGAAATTGTCAATTTTAATTTGAGTGCTTTTAAGCAGTAGTATCTATGCAAGGGTTTCTTTTATTTTGTAAAAAAAAATCCAAAAAACTATGAATTTTCTTTCTTTTGATATGTCTCTTTTTTTTTCTGAATTTAATTATATTTTTTTCTGATGGAAATTGTGTAGCTTTATTTAATCAAGCAATATATATTTTCTCTATAAAATTGTGACAGCAGAATAGTTTGGGTGCTTTCGACATCGACTATCTAGAGTCCCAAACAATTCTTATGGCTGTTCCTCTTCCTACTTCCCTTCGTATCATTTTTCATAAACCAGAAATGTGTGCAATCTGTTTCGACACTTTAATGTCTATGGATTTTGAATGGAAAATTTGCTAATACCACTTTCCTTGTTTTTTAATTTAAGAAATGTAGAAGTTCATCAGAACAATCTGTTTTGGTTTTGTTGTCCTCATCAAAGCTCATGGACACCTACAAACAGTATGAGCATTTAACTAAACTTTTATATGGCATTGAATTCATGGCGCAAAAGTAATGTGAAATATTTAGTAAAAATGTGTTATTTGAACATCTTAAAACTCTCGAAAGTTTCTTTTAAAATAAGTTTAAAAGTAACACTAAAAGAAAACATTTGTTTTATATGATCTCATTCAGATATCCCTAACTTTTTTGTGCTTGTATTTTCCACAAAATAAATATTTTCAGAAATGGTCCTCTAGAACCCTAAAGCTGTATCTAAATACCAAAAGAAATGGCAACATTTTCTGAAATATCACAGATGTATCAGTTTTCACTGACAAAGAGTTTATGTTGGAAGAGCAGTGATTCATTTTGCCAACCATCATTATATATTTTGATTAATAACTGCAATTCCAGTTTGGCCTGAATGATAAATGAGTAACAGTTAGGCACTATAATTATTCAGTTCAATCACTGAACTGAATAATTGGGGGAAAGTGGTTGAGGTTGAAATGAAGGGGTTTTTTTCCCTTCACAGAAAAAGTGCTTATTTGCTTTAATTACAAAACAAAGCTTTTCGATTTCATTTTGAACCTTCTAAATGGAAATAAAGAGAGAACTGGGTATGATTTATAAAACAACAGGATTTGGCAATGATCACATGATTCATCAGACATAGAGACAGATTCTGTTCTTTCTTCTACCTGGCATGAATGAACCCATGATTCCCCCTTCTAAAGCTGCTGGAGATTCAGGACAGAGTTGCTATCCTGCTGATAATTTTTATTGCTGCAGAGATTAGCAATCCTTTGTTCCAATTCTCATGCTGACACTCTACCACCTGGACTATATGTCTTTGAACAGCAAATACTTGATGCAAATTGAAGGAACAACAATAAAAGAAATTTCTAATACCTGCACACCAGAAAAATCCTATGGAATTGTGTTTGGGGTATATCACCACAAATGCATTGGTTTGAAAAGATACAATACTCATGGCTTTTGAAAGACTGAAAAAAAAAGTATATTAGCATTAATAATCTCCAATTTCTTTTTACTCATGTTCATTTTACTAATGTCCCGTGCAAATAAAAAGGTTTTTTTTGGGTATTAATAAAATCCATACTCAGCTGTTCTGTGTTTACATTGACACTGGACTTGTATTTGTTTGAGGTACAGTCTGAGTTGATTGAAAATTACTTCCTCATAGAACTAGATATTTTTCTTCTCATCCTCAAACCCAGAGGGGTAAAAGTTTGGTCTGGATACAAAAAGTAACTGAAAAAGGGAAATAATGCCCCAAAGTAGCAATTATTTTCCAAGAGAATTAATCTTTCTGGCAATGTTATTCCCACAAGTAACAGTGTCATTAAATGATTTTAATTCTAGGTTCCACTCAAGTTTATTAAAGCAAGATTTTCTCTTAAAATTAATCAAGTGAAAAGATATTGAAAACTCATTCTTAAATTCTGCATTTGCCACACCAGCAGCAACAACCTGGAGATTCAGTGCATCTGGCAAAGGGTTGCAAGTGGGCTGTTAAGTATATAGTCCCAGGTGCTCAAAAGTGTGACATACCTAATTGCCCCCCAGAATTTGACATTAACAGGAGTTTGCAGCCAGAGGACTGCTTTAAGTTCTGCACTTGGTGGAGGGCATCAACAACAAGCATGAAACACCCTGGAACCATTTACAACTCCATTTTGTGTATCAGTTAATAACTTGTTCCCACATCTCTGTCCTCAGACTCAGCAATGTGTTTTCTGTTTATTAAAGCAACAGTCATTGAGAGGCCTTCTCAATAACCTTTCTCTCACCTTCCTCCAAGTGCAGACCAAAGGGCTGACTGTAAAGCCTGGAGTGGAAATTGCTTGCTTCATACTTTTTGCACATTCTCCAGAATACAGTTAAGCATCCACAAAACACAACAAGTAAGCAATGCCTTGCTTCAGTGTTGCAAGGTGCTCAGGTCAGTGCCTTGTCTCACTGGGTTGCATCAAGCAGTATCTGTTCTGATGACAAAAGTTTTAGGATGAGCAGTTTGTGTGATTCTTTCTCTTCTATTTGTAAGCTTCAGTGTGCAGGAACATAATGCACAGGGAAAAGGTTTTAAATTTGTGGAATTACCTTTCTGATAGATTTTGCCAAAAACCTGAAGAAACTCACATGAATTAATCAAAAAGCTTAGTGAATAGATTTTTGCACTTCAGGGTGCCTGTCCTTAGGAGGGTTTGTCTGCCAAGAAATTTTCAGTTACTTTATGGAAAAATACATTCTTGGTCAAATTTTTTTGACCATCATATGTGACTGTGAAAATTCTTAGAAATCACATGCTGGAAGTACCTTAAGGCAGTTTGAAGGAACACGAAAAAACCTTTAAATATAAGAAAATTCAAGAAGAACACATATATGTCTCTACTCCTAAAAAACTTTTCTCTTTTGATACAGATTTTATAGGAAAGCTGATAATATTTAGAAAGTTGTCCCTTTAAAATAGAGTCACAGTATAAACAAAAAGAAAATGCAAGATAACTGGATTTTGTTTCACAACGGTAGTATGGATTATTTTAGGAAATTTCCAGGCAACTTTCTGGAACTGATTTGTCTGTGTTTTCCTACATTTTTGAGTATATGAGGACTTGTGCCTAGACACTTTTGTAAAAAAAGGTGAAACCTATGAATTCAAGGGATAATATCACTGATTACTCATATTTTTGTGTTCTCAGAACACATACTCTGTTTCTTGTCACTTTCAAGCACTCGAAGGACCACTTCCCCTGATACAGAATTGCAGACAATGGGTTCTCAGCACGAGGTTGTTAGCATCCCTCAGAAAAGAGTACCACGCCACTACTCACTTTCTAACACCTCTGGCCTAGAAAGAACTTCATAGTTCAGCCAAATTCAAAGAAACTTACAGACATTTCTCTATTACTCTGCTTTTTTCTAAGTTAGTTTTATTACCATAGGAAAGAATAGATACAGATATTTCTAAGAGTGCTAATGGAATAGATGCTGAGGAACATATTATGCTCTCTGAAGCTAAAAATATAAATCAAGCACTGGTTTCAGGAACATCATCTAATCTGTCATCTGACTCACAGTCACCATATGTCCTTTTCTACTATGAAAACAAGTATCTGTGAATCCATCTGGTTACCCCTACATTGAACCAGTTGGTTAAAATTATGCAGTTTTGTGGACCTGCAGAGGGTGTGCAGGAAAGGAAAGGTCTATGCAGCCTCCTACTCCCTTGAGCATTCCTAGCTGCTGTGCTGAAACACAGACAACTGCTTTTTGTCACCAATGGTTGAAGAGAAGGCCATATGCTGCTAAACTGGTGTTCTTTTTCCATCTTTTCGTCCATTTCACAAGATAGGGCATGCTCTCTCATTGTATGTCTCCCCAGAATTTGTATCTCCCGGGCATGTCCCGGCTTGTTCACTTCCCTACTCCCCTGATTCTCTGCTGGTTGGCCGGAGAAGCTGCAGAGAGGAGACAGCCCCCGTTTGCCCTTTCCTTCTCCGGCTCCTCCTGCGCTCCTCCCCCTTTTGCCCTTGTCCCTATCCTGGTTTGTCCCCCCGCTTGTCTGTCTCATGCTCCGTCCCATGTTCTGGCCCTTTCCCCTCCTGAGCTGATAAAAAACCGTGTGCACGTTGGAATAAAGGATTCTACCGGCACCCTACCTTGTGTCCCGGACCCGTGCTGTGCCACGGCCCCATCCCCCCTTCGGACCGCGGCAGACAGTGTCCTCTCAGGATAGGGAAGTAAGCTTTAGATTCTATAGCACAAATAAAAGGAGAAGGGAGGAAGGAAACAATGAGTGCAATCCTCAAAGGACATGATCAGCTCTATTTGTTTCTTAGTTAATGTCTCGTTTTTGAAGTTCGAAGTGTAGCAGTCTCTTTGCTCTCTTTGCTTCAGTTAACAATATTGTTTCTGAAACTTTTTATGAACTAATGAAGATCATTTTTAGCCTCCTGCCTTCAGTTACAATACGTGACAGAGACTTACAGGTGCCTGCATAGTTTGTGCCTGCTGTGATGAAATTCTGAATGGTGTTTTCTATTTAAAATATTATTTCCATTACATTATAGAAGAATTGAAACAAACAGATCTTTAAGAAGGTCTGTGGGCTTCTACAGTTAACCTTTTAATATAGCACAAGAATGACCATGCCTATTCTGATGTTCATCCAAATCACTGGATTTACCGAATTTCTGACTACATATGAAAACACAGAGTCTTCATGGAGCTCTACAAATTTCAGACTTATCCAACTGGTTTTTTTGCTTGATTACAACCTGATTTAAATGAGTTGGTGGTTCTCAGCTGGAGATGTCAGGATCAGCTTTGAAACTACCAGCCATATATTTCATTGGGTAAATCTTACCATTGAAATCTATCACCTGTTATGCAGGTAGCAGTTCTGGACACTGACTGTGATTGCAGTGAATTGCAATTTTAAATAAATTCTCAGGAACATATATACGTATGTATGTATGTATATGATATATATATAATGAATACAAACAGAAAAAATATGCACAAATTTTTAAAAATTGTTTTATCTCATTTATATACACATTTTATTTATGTTCAATAGCTTGTAAATGTCCCTAAAGACAAAGGAAGAAAATAATTTGCTTCAGAAAGCAAATACTTCTCAGAGCTATTTACTTGATCTCTTTTACATTAAATGAAAATAGGGTTATAAAAAGAGTCAGTCAAGTTTTCACTCAGCACTAACAGAAAAAATTCTCATCCCAATCAAATAATTTAAAATGTCCATTCTGAATACATCTTTTATCTCTTCACTTTCATTTTGCCTAGCATGTATGCATGAGGTTCCATAGGAATCTGCTGTACTAAGTATACAATTTCTGTGGAACTCTCCAGGTAACTTTCAGCTGAATTTCCATTTGATTCATTTCAACTTTAAAATATTAATTATTTAAAAAGTTTCATATTTCAACTTTTAAAGTTTTCCTGCTCATAGGGAACAATCCTCATTTAATTCAGGCAGTTTTTCTATATTCATAATTAACTGTCTATTTTATATTTCATCTACTTAAGCTCTTTTGTTAGGAAGATTATTAAAAAAAGAGCATATATGAAAGTGTCAAAAACTTCATCTGCTTTCATGGATCAGTAAATGAGATCTATCCTTATAATGTGAGTCATCAAGAGAATCTTCTCAGAAGATTAAAGGATTGACCCTAAAATGTTCTGGCAATCAAAGTCATGTAAAGTCAAAAAGCATACTTGCTGCTCTGTTCATGAAATCTGTACTTCCACAAAAGTAATGAAAGGCTTCTTTGGCCTTCTCAAACTTCAAGACTGTAGCTTAGAACTGAGCTGAGGAGAATAGAAATTTAGTTTTAACCCTTAAAAGAGTGATGCAAGTCTACCTTTAAGAAATCCAGTTGGGGCTCTACGTCTTTTAAAATAGTTTGTTGTACTCAGGTACAACAAATTCTACCCATTATAAAAATTAAAGTTCATCAAAAGCCAGGTTAATTTGCTGAAGCAACTCTTTATGCAATGATCTGAGAATTTTCAATTTTATGTCCATCTACAGCTTTCTGACCCCCTCTCTTAACTTGATGTTCTGGTGTACTGGCAAGTACATTGCAGTAAATACCAGTGCAAAGGAAGCAGTCCTCTTTCTTTTATTTCCACAGCATTATGGAAAATGTCACCATCATGACTCTCATCTAGCAATAACTTCTTTGCAATCCAGTGGATTATTTCTGCTAGATATTTGCATTCAGCACTGTGAGGGAAAAATAAATTGCTGACAGAATGCAAGAAATAGTTTAAAAATCACAGAATCAACTAGATTGGAAAAAACCTCTGACGTAGGACCAAATACCTAACACCTTGTCAACTAGACCATGGCATTAAGTGCCATGTCCAGTCTTTTCTTAAACACCTCCAGGGACAACGACTTCACCACTCCCTGGGCAGTCCATTCCAATGCACAATTATTCTTTCTGTGAAGTTCTTCCTGATGTCCAACCTAAACATCTCTTGGTGCAACTTAAGACTCTGTCCTCTTGATCTATTGCTGGTTGCCTGGGAGAAGAGACCACCCCCACCTGGCTACAACCTCCTTTCAGGTAGTTGTAGAGAGTGATGAGATCTCCCTTGAGCCTCCTCTTCTCCAGGCTAAACAACTCCAGCTCCCTCAGTCACTCTTCATAGGACTTGTGCTCCATACCCTTCACCAGCCTTGTTGCTCTTCTCTGGACCTGCTCCACCACCTCGACATCCTGAACTGAGGGGCCCAGAACTGTACACAGCACTCCAGGTGTGGCCTCACCAGCTCTGAGTACAGGGGAAGAATCACTTCCTGGTCTTGCTGGCCACACTGTTCCTGAATCAGACAAGATACTTCCGGTGAATGAATTCAAGCGGGACAGACTTTTATCTAGGAAAAACTCTCTTGTAACTTTATTACTCCATACCTATATACAGACTCTCTACCAACCCTGGGTCTGAGCTCTCCAGCCAGGCAGATGTTTCTTTATCTCCCCACATACCACACATACCCAAGTGACGGCTTCCAGCCACAGAGAACAACTATGTTTCAAGTAGCTTTCCAGCTTGACCTCGTGATTCTTTTCACACATACACTAATCTTAGCTCTGGCTTGCTCAGGACCACAATATTTTTGCTTTAGTATTTTCTTCTTCTTCTTTTATCATCTGGGTGGCTGGTGTTGTTCATCCAGCCGCTCCTACAGGAGCCAGAGGCCCTGTTGACCGCCTGTGCACACTACTGGCTCATGTTCAGCTTCCTGTCAATCAGAACCCCCAGGTCCCTTTCTGCTTGGCTACTCTCCAGCCACTCTGTCCCCAGCCTGTAGTGCTGCAGGGGGTTATTGTGGCCAAAGTGCAGGACCCGGCACTTGGCCTTGTTGAACCTTATATTATTGGATTCAGCCCATCTATCCAGCCTGTCCAGGTCCCTCTGCAGAGCCCTCCTACCCTCCAGCAGATTGGTAGTCCCCCCTCAACTTGGTGTCATCTGCAATTTTTTGCAGATGATCACTCAGATCATCGATAAAGATATTAAACAGGGCCCAACACTGATCTCTGCAGGACACTTCTAGAGACTGGCCACCAACTGGATGCAACACCATTCACCACCACTCTCTGGGCCCAGCCATCCAGCTAGTTCTTACCCCAGTGGAGAGCACACCTGTCCAAGCCTTGGGCTGCCAGCTTTTCCAGGAGTCTCCTATGGGAGACAGTATCAAACGCTTTGCTGAAGTCCAGGTAGACTACATGCACAGCTTTGCCCTCATCCACCCAGGTGGGTCACCTGATCATGAAAAGAGATCAGATTGGTAAGGCAGGACCTGCCCCTCCTAAATCCATGCTGGCTTGGATCTGATCCCTGGGCAGTCCTGTAGGTGCCGTATGATCTTACTCAAGATGATCTGTTCCATAACCTTGCCAGGCATTGAGGTCAGGCTGACAGGCCTGTAGTTTCCTGGATCCTCCTTCCAGGCCTTCATATGGATGGGCATCACACTGGCTAACTTCCAATCATCTGGGACCTCTCTGGTTAGCCGGGACTGTTGGTAACCAGAGGAGAGGGGCTTGACAAGCTCTTCTGCCAGCTGCCTCATCACCCTAGGATAGATTCCATCTGGCCCCATAGATCTGTGAGGATCTAAGTGGCTCAGCAGGTCACTAACTGCTTCCTCCTGGATTACAAGGGTGCTATTCTCTTCCCCATTCCTGTTTACTAGCTCAGGAGGCCAGTTGTCCTGAGGATGACCTGTCTTATTGTTGAAAACTGACACAAAGTTGTTAAGTACCTCAGCCTCTTCCTCCTTTTTGGTAACTATGTTCCCCTCCACATCCAATCATGAATGGAGGTTTTCCTTGCCCCACCTTATACTATTAATGTAGTTACAAAACCACTTTTTATTACTGGATTACCCTCGCAGAATTAAATGACATTCAACAGGTATATAAAAAAGCTATATCAACTGATACTTAGCCATTTGAGAAGCTCACTGTTTAAGTCATACATCATATAAAGCCCTCCAAATCTGGTACTAAGAGCTGTGAGTTTGTCATAAATAACTTGGGGAAAAATGAGAGGATTTGATGTGTCACATGTCTAAACTGTGGAAGTGATTGAATATATATAGAAAAAATGAACGTATATGTTAAGTAAAAATAGGTCCAAGTAAAACTATATTCATAATACTTGATTAAGTAATGGTATTTCAGAACTCAGGTCTTTGATATAAACCAACACTGTTACTATAATTTTGCACAGGACTAGTACAATGTATTTCTTTTAAAAAAGTGTTTTTTTTCCTACAGAATAATTACATTCAGTAGCAAGAAAAAGAGCAAAGGTTACAACACAGGTTTTATGAAGTTTGAATAAGTCATAGCAGAAAGCATTCCAAGAAAATAAGGGGAGCTCTTAGTCTCCATGAGCTCTATTACTAAATCCAACATTTTCACTAGAAATGCATTGGCTACATGACAGATCTGATGTTGTAGCCCTATTAACAATAAATGGTTATTTAGGCATGTATTGTGCTACTGAACTAGTTTCACACTACTTGAAAATATCTGTCTACTGGTATACTGCTTATATTTGATACCTCAGCCATTTAACAGATCAAGTCACTTGCCTCTTTGTTGTCATTAATTCTTGAGGGGGATTTCTTCTGTCCTCAAAGCTCTAAGTAAGGTGAGATTACTTACTTTTTCAAAATGCCTATCTCTTCCTGCACTCTGTGGTTGGGGAATACCTCTCCCTCTCCTGCTCCCTCTCCCTCTCCTTTGCCCTGACTAATTTTCTTCCTCCAAAATTTAATTTTTCTTCACAGTGTTCAGGTTTCACTAACAAAATACAAAAAATTGTTTGTATTGATCATCAACAAAAAAAAAATCAACAAAAGCATTATCAAAGTAAAAAGTTCATAAGATCTAATTTTTTTGAAAAGCAGTAAAATCTAGTATTATACACCCAGTTTACCCCTAGAGTAGGGCTAGATCAGGCTGTGGTTCATAAATTTATTTTTCACAGAACCCTGATCCTGATGGTGTTTTCCAAAGAACAGTCTTCGTGAACTATTTTTACTCCCATCAGGAATGGTCTAATGTTCACCAATGTGATAACAGTAGTCTAGTCTAGGAGTATTTTTCCCTATAACATTAGCAGCAATGGAAATGATGCAGTAACCTTGCTCTGTATCTATTGAAGAACATAATATTTCAACTCTTACGTTTTTCTTCTTAACTAGATTCAACACTAGAATTACTAATACAGCAGGCTGAGAGGAAGATACGATATCATATATGATATGATATGATTTTACTCCTGTTGAAATATTAAACTGAAGTTCTGCTGTTTGTTAGCAAGCTTACTATTCCCCATAGCTTTATCAGAAAGGGACGGCTGTAGAGTCCTTACCTTATTACAAATAACACAATATGGAAATCAAAAATGCAGAAAGTAAAAACACTCTAAAAAATAAATCAAGATAGAATTCATTCATCACTCTTATGCAGTAAGAGAAAAATATGTACATTTTCTGAGAGTTGCTGGCTGTATCTTAGATAAACAATACATTGTTTACAGAGAAAATTTCTGTTGATAAAACCAATTAAAGCAATCACAGTTAGGAACATTTAGACCTGGACTTTGAGCTGACACTTCACTTCACTGACTATGTTTTGTTCTCTTTATGTTTTTTTAAACTCAGCAACAGATGATAGAGTTGGACAGTCTGCACCCATATTCCAGCTAGGCTGGGGATGCTAATAAGGTTCCTAACATTTTTATAAATTAAAGTAGCTGTAATCGAGCAAATACATTGATAATCTAGAGACAAAACCATTAGCTATCCAAGGGTCAATAAATGAGAACTGCTGCATCCTGTATGTTTTGAAACTAATCTACCTAATTGGCTCATGTGCTCTCACTTCAAAAATGTACTTTTGTTTTGCAATAAAAGATGCGTAATTACTAAGGGTGAGATTGGGTCAGCCTTGACAAGGAATAGAAAGAAAACCAAAATGTCTTGGCACCCTATCTAGTCTTTTTGTCACTAAAGAAATTACTGAAATCTTTTTGACTATTTCAGTCTTTTCCAATTTGAAAATATTCTTCCTCCTCTCCCAGTCTTGTTGTTGTGCTTTCCTGTCACTTTTTTTTTCTTTCTTTTTCAACTTCATCTTCACAACTCTACAAATGTGTGCTGCTTTTTACTTTAATATCTGAGAGCTGAAAGGACAATAATTATTGTTTCCTTCTGATCATTGATAAGAATAAGATTCTGCTGAACCAAGTATAAGTCAGTAATCAAATCTAAACTAATACAGAAATCAGCTCATATACACATCTTCAAATCATAATAAGACTTAAGATCTTTAATTTTCTAGGGGTTTTTGCTAGTAGCTAATTTTCTTTTCAGTTTATTCTTATGCATCTTCTACTACAAAGCTCTTTCTACATATTCCATCCCACTGAAATTATTTTCTCAGCAGTCGATGTAGGGTGTGGAGGTACTGAGGTTATTTTTTGCTTGTTTTTTTGCTTCTTTTCCATTTTGAATGGAGCATCATATGAGACAAATCACAGAATTCACTTAAACCGGTTTTATGGATTCAAAGGGAATAAAAAAGCTTTTATTTTAACTTGTTTCTAATTCTTTCTCACTTGTCACTGACATATAAATGACTGTAGAGTAGGCAAGGATTGAGGGGTTAGAGAAAATAAAGCAAGGATAACTGCCATCCATGTACTGAACTCAAATCTCTATGTTAACAGTTGAAAATGTCTTTCCCATCACTGGTCTTTGATTCACAACTCATAAATTATTCAGTTCAAAGCAAAGAAAAATAATAAATTACTCCTTATATCTCTTAAGGGAACATGTGCTTACAAAACAGAATTTGCTTTTCCTTTGTAATAATAAGAAGTAAATCTGGAATTATTACAGAATAACATGTGAATGTACTATACTGCTTATTTAAAAACAAACAAGTATTTCTAAATAACCCCTTTAGAGCTGATCTTTGTTTATGATTAGTATTAATAATGGAACACTACCTTGGATCTAGTTCTCAATAAAATCCTAAGGAACATCCCCTACACAAAAATACTTTTAGTATAAAATCCCTTTTATTAACTAATTAGTGAATAAGAGCTCAACAATGCAATCAGTTTATTTCTTTAATTTTATAAACTATAGTTATAGAAAAATTGCTGCTGCTTTATGTTTCATCTTCTCTCACCTGTTGGCTCATTTTTAAGTCTATAATTTTATTTCAAGATTTTTTTTATTTTTATTTCTCTTGTAGAGTTTCTAGCTGTTTTTTTCTCTCTTCTTAATCATTGTTATTGACTCTCATCAGCCCTGAAACTTTTGATCTATATAATGACATATATATAATGAAATCTGAAAGCTTTTGCTTTGGATTGTTAGTAAGAAGAGAATACAGTTACAGGAAAAATCATAGCATACAGATAAATATGTAAGTCAGAAGTGAAAAGTTTATCAAAATTCCTATAAATGGAAAAAGAAAACATAAGAGAAGGAAAGGGAAGGGAAGGAAAGATGCAGCAAATATTGGAAAAAAGAAATCCTAGCTAAAAATACTATAGAAAATATCTGTTCTTATCTGACACTTTAAGGAATGGACTTATATACATAGTGGCAAAAATAATATTAGTATTTCTAGGAGCACTCTTTTCTGTCCCAGGGGGTTCCACATACACTCTCAAATATAAAATCTTGATTTACTTTGAGAAATGCAGTCTTACCTGTTGCATTTAATGGGTTTGAGAAAATCACTTTCAAGACAGGAAAAGAATATTACATTTACAAACTGTATTTCTTCTTTTAAATAATCTAAGAAGACTGCATGTAAGAAGTAAGGCACAGATACATCTGTACTTGTTAACCAACTTAATTTGTGGAATAATAATGGGATCTCAAATCCAATAAAAAGAGTCCTATATGAGACCTTTACAGATTCACATATACTTGGATTTCTTTCTGTTTGGAGGAATGGAAGAAAAATGGGGGTTTCATTCACCAGTCTTAGACTGTTTCTGCAGTAGCACAGGAATACCATGACACTGGGGTAGCCCAATGCCCAAGTTACAGATATTGTGGGGGCTGTCCCAGGGCAGCCCCAAGGGGCAGAGGACACCCAGCACTAAAGTCAGCCAAGAAACTGTCCACAGAACAGGGAAGAAGACAGAGGCTGTTGATAAAATGAAAATACACTCAACTGGTCACAAACAGGTTATTAATCCAGAAATGATAAGTTATGTAGACATATTAGGTACCTGTAGCTTTGTCATTTACATGAACTCATACTCTTTCAACTCTTTATTTAGGAAATATATAGAGAAAAGTATTTATTGTCCTAGAGTAATGAGACTCAGACCATTCCAGAGTACAGGTGCAGTTTGTCCTGGAGGTATTATGTGCTTGTAACACTGAGTATGGTGATTCAGCCAAACACTAAAGACTGTTTTTGCTTAATTTTCCAGATTGAGAGAATATGATTAAATTCCATCATGTGAGTAGAATCTCATTTTGTGCTATGGAGCATCTGCAGAATCTTCTGATTTGCATTTGTAAAATTCAGTGTTATTATGAAAAACTAAATTCCTTTAGTAAGTATTAAATACATACTTATGTGTTCTACAGCCATATTACTCTGTACTGTGATTCTGTCAGATCTAGGTAGTATGTGGAAGGAAGAAAATGTGGAGGCATTCAATCTGGACTGGAGACTGTAAGGACTTAAAGATCACATTTGCTTGTCTCAAACACCACAGAAGGTGGTGCCACACTGTGGCAAATTGTGTAAAGAAGCAACTACTCATCTGCAACAACTGAAACCAATCCCCACCCCACCCCTTCCCCTCCACCAAATATGCCTCCAAGTATACCTGGAACTTGGACTTTAGGTTAAGGCACTGGGATAAGATAAAGGTGGTACTATTGTCCAAGTGTTATCTCAGGCCTAGGGGAAGTAAACAAAGCTGGAGGAAAAGGATGTATCGCTGATAATGGACACAGAGTCCACAAGGAAAGCCAACTCAGCAACTGTGCTGAAATCAGCTCTGCCTGCGTAAAAGATAAATCTGGCAGGGGGAGATCGTAGCTCACTTACTCAAGAAACCCACCAACTCAAAATGACTAATTAACATTAGAAGTGAGGAAATCATTTAACCAATAGAATAAGAGAAGTGTGTAGCTGAAGAGCATTAATTCCCTTGTTTGCAAAAATGTATAAATAGTGAAAATTTTGAGCAACCCACCACCAAGAAGCCTAGGGTAAAGAAGGACCAATGGGATACCACTGTATTCACATTCAGGATTGTTAGTCAGAATTTATCTGAATTAATTGTTTTTCTGGTGGCACTGGTACAAGAAGTTTGGGTGGGGTTTTTTATTTTTTTTATTCTATACGGTTATCTAAAGAATTGGTAAGGAAAATGATACCTTGGTTTAGTGTTCCACGGGAAACTAGGATTCCAAGTTTTTTGTCCTAGGAAAGCTCCTTAACTTCCAGCAGAAAGACTATCTAGGAACTGAGAATGTTTTATCTCTCTCTTATGTAATTGTTGAGATGTTGAATCCTTCTCCTGTAGGCAATAGATGAGAAAAGTAATCCTATAGTTTTATTTTAAACATTTCTTGCCAAAGGGCCTCTTAGATTTTGGTCTGCCAATATTTTTTTGTTGTTTTTGTTTCAATCAGTAGCAATATAATGCAAATTGCAGACGTGCTTGAGGACTTGTGCTTAGTGACATTGAAGACAGTCAGCAGTCTTACAATTAAACTTAATTTTTTTAATCTATTTCCTGAGGAGAAGGCTATCCAGCCTACTAAAGATTTTATAAGAAATACAGAAATTAGAGAAATATAATATTAGAACTCTCCATTTCAATTAAGGGAAATAAATACATACTTACTACTTTGCAGGTCTAATTACTAGTGTGTGTAGACTAGGTAGTAGCAAGAACCTGTACATTCCATTCATGAATGCCTCGTTCCTGTTAGTGTCATTAGACATGAGGAAATCTTGTCAGAGTTAACTCAATAATCTTTGGGTTATTCCTATAGCCTTTAGAATTCACTGATGCTTAGACAAAAGTCAAGTTCTAACATGTAGGTGCATGCACCATAGCCAGGTGTGCAGAAACCAGGGGAACTCTCAGATCAAAAGGTATCTGCAAAAAAACTTTTACATGTAAGCAGCTGCTGTATTCAGTTTAATTTCAGTGGAAATTTTAGACTTTTTAAATCACCTAATTAATCATTTTGTTCCTTTTCTATAAAGATTAATATTGTGTACATGTGCAGTAGAAATGCTGCTGTAACTACAGGATCATTTTTTCTTTTTTCGTTTCTTTTTTTTTTTTTTCTTTTTTTAGATAGTGACCTTGAATTGGATACATAAATTCCAATTCATCTGCTTGAAAGTTGCTCTTTAAAGGCAAAAGCAAAACAAAACAAATTCTGGAATTTTCATGTTAGTGATTATGGTTTTCAATAATGCAGAAAATTGTTGCAAATATTCCCTTACTGCGGTTTATAAATCAAAAGTTATTGTTAATCTCATAGAACAGTTTTCTCTTTATTGCAAAATATTTTTATGGAATTCATCCTGCATTTTTTTCGCTAACTTAATTTGATGTCACAAAAGTGTAGATAGTCAAGATCAGTGCTGAAAATTAAAACTGTCATTTTTTGTTTTAAAATTACTATTTGGTAATTAAGTGACCTGCACTTCAGAAGATGAGATACTGATGAGACCACAATAGAACAGTATGATAAAGTTTTCAACAACCTGCATACTATTAAAAGGGTGTTGCACAAGTCAGAAGTAGTGTTATTCTGTTTCTATAACTCCCTTTCCTCCTTTTTTCCTAGTTTTGTGCTTCTTCTTGAGCAAAGAACTCTTTGCGTTATTTCTCCTTTGCATCAGCTCTTTGACTAGTTGGAGTAGTCAGTAAGCAAGTTTCCTTGTGTCAGCATGAGTGAAGGTATATGGAGTTCATGCTGAGCAACATCTAATCTTTCAAATTGTCTTATTATCCAGCTACATGGTCGACTTTGTTTGCTAAACAAACACTCTCCAGCAAAAGACCCTTGTGTGCAAAGGATACTTCTCATATTCCTCCTCCTTCTTACTCATTTTAATTGATCATTCAGTGTCTTGGAAAAATAACTTCCTTCTCCTGTTGTAACACGTGCATTTCAGACCACTCGAGGCAGGTACACAGTGACAAAAACGGTGTTTGTACTGTGACATGTACGAATTGAAGATAAAAATCTCTTCTTTAGATATTCTTGTGAATAAACAAAATAAGAACGAAAAGCACATGGCATAAATGCCAGTGGGATAACTATCAATCTCACAAATTAATTAGAATAATATATGTAAATCTCACAATATGCCTACAGTTTATTACATTTCACTAACCTCATAAAGAAAAACATTGAGTCCTTGGTTCAGTTAAAAAATTTTAGGATAAATTTGGGTTATTTTGATATTTTTTTTCTTCTCAGTTTATAAGTTTGTGCTACCAGAAAATTAAATGCCTGTTTTCCTGTACCCTGCATCAAGACAGCACCAGATTTTACTTCTTAATTGGCTGAAGAATAATGTCGGTAAAATAATCAAATTTTCCTTGAATCAGCAGTTTTCTCAGTGTGCTTGTTGCATGAGTGAATAAGAATTTAATGATTCCAGGCAAGTTTTTCCATTCAACAGTGGAGTGGAACATTTTACATTGGCTCATATCTTGCCACAACGGTTTTTGCTGTGGAGAAAATATTGAATCCCTTTCAGGTCAGCTTCACAGAGATGATTTTTTTTTTCTTTAATTCTTTTTAACATTTTTTTTATTATGGGAACTTTAAAGATTGGAAGGTGGGACAGACCATTTCTTTTCAACCTGAAATAGAGAATCTCTGCAAGAATTCCAATAGTTCCACTCCTTAGAGTTAACAGGAATTTTGAGCCTTTTAGTATTTTGAGACAATGAAAATTGAGGAATGTATTGACGTCCAAAATTATACCCACAGTCAAGCATTAGAACTTTGTGAAATGAAATATACCATTTCCAATAACCCTATTTCAACCTCCAAAACACATATGGAATTCAGGTTTTCATCATCTTGTGATTAATTCTTGAAGATCCACTTCTGTTATTCCTGTGATTTGCCAATGCAGACAGAACTGGAGATGATTAAGGTTCCCCAATAGATCTTAAGTGAATACTGGCCTGTGGTATTAACCCGAATGAAGATTTTTGGATGTAATGTTTCATTTTCAGATTTGGACTATTCTGCAAGTGTTTCAAATCAGAACAAGCACTGGTCTAATTAAAAAAAAAAAAAATAAAAAGGAACAAAAAAGAGGAGGTTGTCACAAATCAGGGAAAACAAGATAAAAACTGCATAAACTGCGCACTAAAAATTACAGCTTCTGTGGAAAACTGCCTGTTGTTTACTGGCACTATGAATTAAAAGTTTAATGCATTTTTGTGCTCCTCATTAACTGGTGTGTCACATTAAATACGGTAATTTTTATTATTTTTTTTAATACTTTCCTGTCAGGGTGAGTGTGTGCCATCAAGAGAATGGAAAATGGGATCTGAGCCCCTATATACTGATTAAACCAGATGGATGCTTTTCCTAGAACAGATATAATTAAGTGTTAGTCACCGGGGAAGCTACAACTCCCTGGAGTCTCTTTCTTGGAGTCAGTCCACACAAGTTGAACTGCATAGAATTTCCTGTCTTCTCGTGTCCCATGCCTGAAAGCATTAGGAAGGTTCTCAGGAGAAAAATTCAACACTACAATAGCTCCAACTCAGAGAGACACTCCTAATTTCTGTTAGGTAAATCAAATGACTGGCCTTGTGACTTAGTCTGTGTCACAGAGGTAAACACTAACAAATCATTGATATTAAGCTACTCTCCATGGATCAGAGAGCTAGGGGCAAACCTGAGAGGTTTTATGCGTATGAGTAGCTCCTCTCTTTTTGTCACATTATTAACTTGGGTCTAACACCTTGAGCTTTACAGGTACTGATAATATGCCCTTGCAAACATAAGTTGTTTCAAATGAGCAAAATTGGAGTTTCATGCTATGTGACTAATTAGCATAAGCAATCTCTTGTCTCATAGCAACGTAGATCTGATGATGAACACCTGCCAGTCCAGATGGTGTGAGGAGGAATTTTCTAGTTTAATAGAATAAAGTACTGTTGCTGAGCTTCCTCAAACTATTATTTAACAGGAATTTTGGAAGAAGTCTGAGAAGCGATTATGGTGAAATCTTAACAAATAAGAATCTCCAAAACTGTCATATTCAACTGTCATCACTTGTCAGGGCATGATTGTTGAATAATGCATGGCTGTGACATCTTTTTCTGCCTATGTGTGCTAACAATAGTATTGCATAAGCATAAACTCAAGAATACTGCAAAACCAATAAGACTTGCAAAGATGCAAAGCTTGTTCTCTCATTATAACTTTTTCTGGTATTAATTACAGTCTATAGTTCTAAAAAGTTGTATGAACAGACTTATAGAGTTTTAGTAGAAAATTTTTGTAAAATTTCAAATAAAAAT
This sequence comes from Manacus vitellinus, assembly GCF_001715985.3. Lineage (NCBI taxonomy): Eukaryota > Metazoa > Chordata > Aves > Passeriformes > Pipridae > Manacus > Manacus vitellinus. Next base: position 35,554,118 of record NW_021940682.1, on the reverse strand, counting down.
TTAAATATGTAAATGCCTAAGTATTAACTTAATGGAATCTTATTACTTATGGCAATAGTTCAGTTTTAGGTATGTGGAGAACTCCAAAATATATCTGTGTGCTAGAGGCATTGTTGCAGCAACCTCATAACTTTAAAGAGAGTAATAAATCTTCGTGAAGAGAGGATAATTATTAATTTCACTGAAAACTCTATATCATGGTACCTTCTGCATTTTAAAATTGAACACCAAATTTGACTAAAATTAACAACCTATCTTTTCTATGGCTACATACTTTGTTTCAGCTCTACTACTATACATAGAAAATCGAATACCTCAGAGTATAGACAGTGGAAAAATCCTTGTGGAAATTTTGTGTGCTCTATAGTTTATCTTAGGTTAATTTATGATATTAATTATTTAATATTTATGCTTAATTTTACAGTTTGTCTTGGGTCTATTTATGATATTAATTACTTAATATTGCTGCTGAATTTTAGAGTTGGTGAGGCAGACTGATGATTAAAGTGCTCAAGGTTAAAAAAACCCCAACTTCCTAGTTATTGTCTCACTTGCCTCTTCTTATAAAACCATTCAATATGAAATATGAAGAACTTATTTAAAAAACCATATTTACTATGAAGTTCCAATAACAATTTTGGCAGGCACTACACATGCTAATATATTCCCCAACTGGAATTTAGTTCTACTGTTCCATGAGTCAGAAAAAAAAAAACAACAAATCATTTCAGTTTTTAGTTCAAGTATTGACTTAGCAGCACTAACATTAGAGCCTTGGTTTTTCTCAGTAATCTAAAAAGAGATCCTTGAGAAAATATGCAAGGTGCATGAAGGCTTATACATCTATTTACATTCCCTTCCCTGATGGAATCAACATTAAATCATATGTAAGAACTAAAACAAGGGTATTTCACCATTCACTTACCATACATAGCAGATCTAGAGTACAATTTTAACCTCTCAACACATTCTAGAGGTGTGCTTACTTACAGTCTTCAACTGAGAAAGAAAAAATAGATCATATAATTGACCACTTAGGACTGGAAGAACACTAACTTCATATTATAGAGTGAAATCTATATATTCCCAAAACACCAGCAAACTACAAGGCAAAAGAAAGACCTACACTGACAAGAAGGTATATGGGAAGCTGGGATGTGTCAGGCTGCAAGAGTAATTCAAAGTATTTCTAAGAGAACGTATAATGCATATTTTGTTTAAATTGCAGCAAAACTAGCCAGCTTTCACTCATCAGCTTCTTAAACTACTAGAACTTACATTGGAGGATTTTGCTTAGGAATATTTCCTCTTTATTTCAATTTCTCTTTTGTCTTTACAGGAGATAGAATGAATATAAATGTATTATTTTAAATTATTTTTTATTTCTTTTCGTTTGTTTTCACAAAAAAGGGAGGTAGGATCCTATGATCCAGAAGTGGTAAGTATAAATTCAAGCCTCTGTGATACAACATCCAAGGTAGAGCTTTGTTCATTAACAAACAATTCAAGAAATCTGATTTTTCTGGAACACACGTTCTGGTTCTTCCTTAAAATAAATAAGATAAATTTAGAAAATACTGCATGTAACTCATTAATAATATTGAAAGAAAACTCACAATAGTGAGCAAATTACAAAAATGTCATTTGTAAAAATAGTCAGTTCTCTAACATCAGTTATTAAAAAAAAATATGCAGAGACTTCAAGACTAAAGGATGGATTAAAACAGAAATAGCATCGTACTCATAAAGATTATAACAGGAGCTGACAGGGAGGTCTGATTTCCCGCTTTCACATTGCATGTCTTGCTGCATACTCCTTCTCTCATTCTTAGACCATTTGTTGACTAAGTTTTCTCAGGTGTCATTTACATTTTGGCCTGAAACACACAGGACAAAGAGATAACATTGTCAAATTCAAGCCTGATAGATATTTCAGAAGGAATGTGTTGAAAATAACATAACTGTCATCCAAATGCTCCTTCAAACCCAAATCCTTGGAAATGGAAGAACCCTTCAGATGTGCATGTATGTGCACGTGGGGTGTGTGTGTACATATTTATCACAATAAAAGGAAATTAAGATTAAGGGAAGAATATTCAGAAGAGGATAAGTCAGTTTATTTTTGATGGCTGATGGCATTATTTAGGCAGATAATTGTGACCACTTGCTGAGATTTGCTGACATTTCTAAGATCTCCCGCCTGATCATTTTTCAAGTTCTGTGTCAGGTTAAAAATTGGGCTAGAATATGAATTTTCTCCTGATATGAACGAATTGACTTAATATCTAGCAATAAACCCATTTTAATAGTGTATGGGAATTCCTGTGTAAATTACTTGAGATGTGTGAATACGTAAATATGTGATACTGCAAAGTCAGATCTGCCAACATTGTCACTGAAAGGTGATAACCTTTTCAGTTCAGTACAACAGAGTTTAGAAGTATCTTCCTCCAGGATAGTATGGGGACATCATTGTAATCCTGAGCAGTAACATAAGAACCAGGAATTATTCTTTTAGGAAATTAGTCTGTCATGAATGTATTCAGGTAAATCAGAAGCTTTTTTCTTCTACTGTAATTTTTAAAATGTGTTTTTCTTTTCATCTTGACTCTTTATCATGTGCGAACATTTTGGTGTGCTATTCATCTCAGCATTTGCTCAGTGCTTTTGTCTGCTTCCAGTTCCAAGAACTGACATCTGCCTCGGCTGATCACCAGCTCTGCTTACAACTTCTCTTCAGAAATTATTTACCTTTTACTGCAGTGCCAGGATACATACAAATCCCTAGTCTCTCAAATAAAGGGAGAAAACAAATCAATTAAAAGAAAAAGAACTGAGTGCTTTCAGAGCTACTTTTAATTTCTACAGTCCTATCTGCTCTGCTTGGGACTTGTTAATATCCATTATAAATAGAGGCAGCAAGGCAACTTGAAGTAAGAGATGAATTGCACTCTGTTAAGCTACATGAGATGTAAAGGTATGTGTCTATAGTCCTCATGGAGAAATTGTGAACCACTGATTTAAATTCTCCAGCTAACCCCCAGAACAGCATGATGTGCAACAGTAAGAATTCATACAGATGAGTCAGTCTAAAAACCACTGAAGTCATTCCATTCTGCATCCAGTTCCTTCCTTCTTAAATGTAGTTCTTCTCTGAACCTGGAGTCTCAGTTCTAAAACATCGTATCAGAAATTCTATTTAATGTTTTCTGTGCTGTATGTTCCATCCTTCAATTAATCAGCAATAAGATAAACATGAAAAATAAGGTCTATTTATGTTTCAATCAACATACTCTATGTTCCCTCTTTCACAGGAGATCATAGAAGAAAATCCCAGATTAACACTATCAAGATAAACAAAAATCTACCTAGAACATTTCAAAAAGAAGTTCCAATGACATAACATAATTTATTTCATGTTATTTGAAAAAAGTTTACTAGAAGAGAACGGGGAAAAAAAACATTAAAAAATACACCTGTAAAGAAATTCAGTGTTCAATACTAGACCATGGGTGTCATGTCATACCTATTGTTCCAACTATTGTTTGTTTAAGCTCTTCCTGTACTTTGCCTAATGTTCCAGTCCCTTCTGAGACCCAGCATCAGAGTTACCTTTCAAAAGACTCAAATTAAAATATAAATTACAAGCACTGTCTCTGTTAACTTGATTGAAATGTGGATGACAGCAAGAGATGTCAGGAATCTGTCATAAGAAGGTTACAGGGAAAGTCTCTGAAAATCAGAAATGCTGATTGGGTGAAATTCAAAGGCATTGAAACTGTAATTTGAAGGACAAAATCTACATTTAATCTCATATGCATATCTATGCTCTGAACTTCTTTGTTCTACAACCAAGTAAAAATGCCATGAAAGTACTGACTTGGCAGGTCTTCCAGTGCTCCCATCTCTGGTAGAACTGGAAATCCAAAGTTACTTGAGCTTTTATTCCTTCTAAGATTCTTCAGGGAGAAAAACCTCTGACAGCTGTTGAAATCTTTCAGCCAGCTATTCTGTAGTCACAGAGTAATGAAAGGATAAAAATCCTCTTTCTCTCATGGCTACCACTGTGAGATATAGATTTCTAAATAGTCCTCCTGGATTACTATTTGTATATCACTTGACATTATGAAAACACAGGTCTAGATCCACTGCATAAAGCTGTGTCAAAACTCTTTGAAATAAGTGGACCAAAGTGCTCTGACTTTTGGATTCAATCTGTATTCACTATAGATACAAGTGTAACTTTTTTCTTCATTCTCACTGATTACAGATGGATGTGTATTGCAGTCTCAGAACATCTGTCTAAGCTTGTAACTTCAAGTCTAATGATATCTGTTGGCTTAGAGACTCTTCAATGATTTATTTTGGTCCTGCTTCAGTGAGACTGCTGAACAAATTCTGGATCTGAGAAATCTTACAAGGTAGCAGGATGCACAGTCTTTTTGGTGGACTATATCCAAATTCAGTGTAAACTGTACAGATCAATTAATCATATTTTTTCTAGACCAGAGCACCTGGGCATAATCAAGCTGTATATATTAATAACCAGAAACAAGTTTTGAAATGTTTACCTTAAATATCCATCAGCAGCAGTGAAGGACTGTACCCTTCATGCTGTTGGACCAATTTTCCACTATAAGCACAAAGAGTGCTTAAAAGATTAACAGGAAGTCCAGAAGTCCTTCAACCAAGGAAGAAAAAAATAGAATATTACCCATACTTTTAACAGTACACAAATGGGAGAAACCTGTTTGCAGTCACAAACCCACCTTTCAGAACTCACTTATATGAAATAAATAGTCTAAACATGCACATAGTGATTTGATTTCCAGTCACAATTCAGAAGTCAATACTGCTTAAGAAAATGTATTTTCTTCTACAAAGTATTCATACCTAAACAGTGCATGTGCAATTATTCTACAGGAACTAAAGTAAAATTCCAAACTCCTGCTGCTCAGCCAAAGAACAAATCATGATGCAGAAGTTACCCACACAGAATCCACAATGAAAAAATGTTTGTAACCAAAACTTTCAATTCTCTGCTCATTATTGAAATGAAAGAACCTGCAAAACTTACCTAAGAATAACTTGGATCTTGATTGAATTGAAGTTTAGCATTGCTACATTGTTCAGTCTTATGTAAGACAGGAGAAACTGAATTCCTATACTTGGTTCTTCTCACAGGATTGCCTCCTACTTCTCCTTCATCTTGCAAATAAAATAAATGTACTTAAAGATTTTAATTCTGCTCTAATTTGTCCATTATTTTTCTCAAACTCCGACAAACCTCTTTCAAACTGCCCAAGAATATGCCATAAAAATTGTTGTCTATTTAATTGAAACACATGCTTGATAATACAGTATGATTGTAAATAGAAAATTATTGAGGAATGGAATATTTATTTAATGCTCTAAGGAAAAAACATTTCAGTGGAGGCTAGTAAAAAAAAATCACAGTATTCATCAGGAAATCAGTTTCTAGGTACTTGAGTACTGTTCTAGAGAATATTTTTTTTTTAATTTTGAGTGTGTTTTCCTCTGCACCTTTTCTGCTTGTTTCTGGTTCAATTCTAGAAGGTATATTTGAAATTTAATGAAAATCAAAATTGTAATACTGCAGCTGCTTCCACACAAAATATTTATAACAGATTTTCTGAATTATCCAGAGATATAGCTCAAAAATCCTTCTTAGATGAGGAACTCCAAGCTTTGTTTGTCTGTGAAGTGTTGTGGACCATCACTATTGAAACAATAAAAGATGAAGTGATAGCAGCAATGATGGCAATAGCAAGATATGCTGAACCCTGAAGTAGGTTTGTCTTGAGCTGTAGAATTGTTATTAGAGGGCTGATTTTATAAAACAATTTGAAAACTAGCACAGCTTCTGAATTTAGAGATAGAGCACATTGGGGACATTTGGACATTGAGAATGATGATTTGAAATGCAAGGTATAACTTGCAACCCATAAATAAATATATGTGGCATAATACATCAAATTAAAACTCTAGTAATTCAATTCCACTGAGGTCAAGTCATTCCCTAGACACATATAATGAGGGAAATTAACAATAAACAGTAAAAATTGAGAGAATAACAAAATCCCATGACAAAGTGACAGGACAGGGTACACTAAGGAGTGCATAACTCCTATGGCTTGTACAGTTACACAAAAAATCTTATGCTCTATAAAACATCTCAGGAAAAATGCAGTTGTTCTGCAGATGTACAATCATTTTATCTTTAGGCAAACATCGTCATGAGCAATTGATCTTTAGGCAAACATAATCATGAGCAATTGATATCCAGCAGAACTGGTACTCAGGAAGCAAGCAAGTCAGAAGAAAACAGCTAGAGAAAAATATAAAAAAACTCAAGTCACTAACTGAAGCAGTGGACAAAGGCATTGTAGTAAGGTCATTTGCTATCATTATCATAAGCACAAGAAGTGGAAAATGTGTCTGAAGATCCTTGTTTTTGAAGAAATTTAGATTCATAGAAGTTCACTATAAGAGGATATATTAAAAAATATCCCATCTTGCACGTATGGACTTCTTACAAGGTCATATAGTGACAAGACAAGGGGGAATGGCTTTAAACTGAAAGAGAGTAGGTTTTTATTAGATATTAGGAAGAAATTCTTCAATATGAGAATGGTGAGACACTGGAAGAGGTCACCCAGAGACACTGTGGATACTCCATCCCTGAAAGTGTTCAAAAAGCCAGGTTGGATGGGGCTTTTCATTTATTAAAGAGATGAAGCCTGGATGTGACTTGGAAGGAGGAAAAATGCTATATTTTGAAAGTATTTTAAAAAATTTCAGTCTGTTTGCACTGAAACTAGTCACAATTCCAATATGACTGTAAATGTTAGTCTTGCAAAAGAAATTACTTCATATAAAAACAAAGAATTATATAGGGAGTCCTCCTCCTTTTACTTCCTTTCTGGTATGTGAAACAGGACCATAATATATATAATACACATATTAAGAATAGTCAGGAAACTCATTTCCAAATGTCTGGAAGAGAGAGAAAACAGCAATACCTCAACACATGGTATGTTTCTATATGAAGACAATAGAGAGAAGATCAATCTTATTTTGAAGTGTCTGGGATGCAACTAGTATTTCTGGAGGGAGGAAGCTGTTGAGAGCACCATGGGCCAGCTGCTGAGGGCCCATCCCAAAATACTCAAGCAAGGTGGTAGGACAGACCTGGAGACTGTGGTCAGGTCCAACCAAGAATCCTAATCAAGAGAGCATTTCATGGTACTGAGGCAGATCCAAGGTCAAGCCATTAAGCCTTCCTGAAGGGTTAAAATGAGATAAAGCAACTTAATGACATGAACTGTGACAAGGCATGATGAACTGTGATGAACTGTGACAAGGCAGAGATTGGAAACCAGTCTACAGGTCAGGATCAGTACCAACAGGACCCATGACCTTGCTACAACTGAGCTGAAGCCTACCACTTTCCTGGTATACCTGAGGTTAAATAGAGTTCCTGGGATGGCTGGTGTGGGCAGAGGCTCCAGGAGAGTCTGATCAGGGCCCTGAGAGAAATATTGGTGAAAGAGAAACTTCAGGTTAGTAAACTGTTTTATGGTGAAGATATATTTGGAAAGCAGGCTTTTATGAGAAGTGAAGTTGGACAAAGTACTGGAATAGAGCAGACAGACAACCTAAATGATCTTCTTTTCTTCCAGGAGGACAGACCTGAGGTATTCAGAAGATGATTAAAACATCAGTAGATAGATGTCAAACTTTGATCTTTCCTTAGGAGTGAGAGTTTGGCTATTCTTCTAGCTGGGAAAGAAATGAGGCAGCAAGAAAAGCAGAGATGTAATTTGTCCATTGAGAACATACCTTTGTAAACCAACTAGCAAAGCTTTTTTCCTCATCTTTTTTATTTGATAGGCGGTACAGTGCTGAGTGCCTTACTCTGAAGTGTATAGTTTAGCTGTTAGCAAAATCAAACACACTGGTCCTATTTCAAGAAGAAATGCTGATAGGGCAGGGGCAAAACTGAAATGAAATTATCTGCTAGTTGCAAAGCCAACACCATAAAGAAATTGGCTGAAGTAAATTAAGTAAGATAAGCTTTTTTTGAATGAGGTAGAGCCACAGACTCTTAGGCCTTTAGGCAATTGAGTAATTCCTGGTACTTTTTCCAAAGGTTTGATGAGGCAGTGGGACTAACCCTCTAGGAGGCCCTCTTTTAAAAGGCAGCAAATCCAGAATCCCTGCTGACACTTTCATCTAATTTGCCCTGTCCATATTCTACGTCCTTGCATATCTTTCTTGCATAGAACAAGGTAATACAAGTTTTTGTCAAAACTAAATGTCTTAGTTAGAGCAGCCAGGAGCAGTTCATCACTGTGTGGGTGTAACCCAAACTGTGTATTCTACACCCTCTATGTCATTTCCCAGGAACTGTTAACAGTAGACCATTTGCAGCAGCTACCCAGAGCTCACCTGATCCCTCAGGCTATAGTTATGGGTGATGTTAACTCCCCTCCATTAGCATCTCCACATCCAGCCTGAGGGGTCATGTCTGCTAACAAGCTACCAAGGATTCCAAAAATATTTCACAACTCACAGTCACCCACTGTGGAACTCCCTGCCCTGAGGAAGGTACTGGGCATTCCTACTCGAACCTGAGTGTGTATAATCTTGGTGTCTTGGGACTTCTGGAACCACGTGTGGGATCCAGAGGAGGACCAGAACCTCAACCGGACTGTGACCACCACTCTCAACCAGACTGAGACCACCACTCTCAACTGGACTGTGACCACCACTCTCGACCAGACTGTGACCATCACTTGCACCAACAGGGGTTTTTTCCTCTCCTTTTACTCTTTGGACTCAGGGGACCACATGGGGCTCAGCATGGTAGCCAATGAACAACATTCTGTTTGTGCCCCAGGGTGCCAGGTTGTACATCTGGGGTTTTGTGGGCTAAAACCAATTCTGTTTGTCTGTATACTTGTATTTATTGTATTATTTTTATTAAATTGTTATTCTGACTTATAATCTCTTTTGAGTTGGGTTCATTTCTCCTGCCGGTTTACCTTTAAACCAGCACACTAAATAAAGCTGGGATGTTAGGATACTATTCCAATCAGGCTGGAGGAATTTTATAGATAGAAACTTCAAGGTATTGAAAGAATAGTAGGGGGGTGAGAAGTATATCAGCTTTAAAATAGTGTTTTCAAGTGCTTATTTCAGCTTCTAAATTCTTTCAAGCTATTTTTAATTAAAAGTAACTTCTTGTGCCAAATTTTATTGCAGTGTTGTTCCATTTTCTTTCTCACTCACTTCAGTTGAAGATGAGAGGCTTACTTTGACAAGGTTTTAATTAGTTTCCATATGTGATCTCTTTGTTCCATGTGGCTCTGAGATTTTCTTTGTGTATGGAAAAAACCCAAACAATTTAAGGAATTGCAATTATTTGCCTACACGGGTTCTAACATTCCCAAAACAGATGGCTTTGACAGTTTTTTTATTCTTTATGTAGGGGTATTGTCGATATGTATAAATATCTATCTTTTTTATTTATATTTAACAACAATAGAAACACATCTTGCCCATATATATGTATATAAAAACAAAATATACAGACTGTTGTACATATACAACATATACATGTATATATATGTATGTGTGTATACATGTTTACTGTTGTCGTTCTACATTGTTTGGGTAGACATTTTGCTCTCCGAGCAAAAGTATTAGAAGAAGAAACAAAGATAGACAGGAGGTCAGCTGAAGGATTTTCAGCTGTTAAACTCAATTATGAACAGTCACTGAAATGAATTTTAAAATGCCTTTCCTGAAGGCTGTATATACTCTGCTCTCCAATATCTGATGTGACAATGCTTAGAGGCACTTTCTGAGATGAAATAAGGTCTGCTTATTATTTTATTTGTTCAGGGAGGAGTGGGGGCTTGTATTGTTTTGCATTTTTCTTTTACATCACTTTCCTTCAGTTTTTATGGGAGCACTAAAAAACTGCTGTCAAGTATACCATAATTCCCTGTATTCCCAAGAAAAGCTGTTAATCTGAGAGGGCCAATTAATTTACAATACACAAAGCATAAAAAATGTTTTATTCAAAGTTGCAACAATTTAAAACAGCCAAATGAAATGTCAGAGGACAGTTTGGTATAAATTACAGGGGAGGAAACCCAATGTCTATTCTCAAGAGAAAATGAATGATTACTTTTTTTTTTAAAACCTATGAAATTCAAATAAAAGAAAGATGTTTCCTTTTCGGGCCCTTTCTCTTACAGTAAAGATGCTGACATATTTCCAATTACATAATTATCTGCTCTGCACAGTTTCTAGGTTTCTGTGTCAGACTGCTCATTATATTATTTCTAAGTAATCAGAGTAAAAATATTTGGATCTCTTTACTGAATCTATAATTAAAAGTCTTTGGAAATAACTCTAAAAATAGTGTCTACTAGCTACAATTAAAACTAAATGTATTTTTGGTAAGAATTATTTTATTTCTTACTTTTTTTATTCACAAAATAGTGTTCCCTTCTCTCTGGAACCTTCCACTTGCAACAAAAATAATTTTAAAACTTAGAACTTGGTACAGAAAACCACATAAGCACAATGCTTAAATTAGTCATGATTCACAATAACATAATATCATATTTGTACATTTTAGCCCTGGAAGCAACAATTAGACCACCTAGCCTGATACTTTAAATAACAAAACTGGAAAATGGAATGCACTTTTTCCTTTAATAAGTTCAAATTACCTTTGACTAAAAAACATCTTCCAGAAATCTGATCTTGTCTTCATAATTTCAGGTTATGGTGTGTTCATCAGTTGAATGTTCTTACCCATCAACACTGCATGAAGGTAATCTTTGATTTATGGGATTTATATATATATATTAAAAATTAAGGAACTGTTTTCTATAAAGGAAAATATTTTGCCATATTAAAGTCTTACACATGGGCATTACTGAGGAATCTAGATCATGCTAACATTCAACTTCATTCTTGTTCCTGTAGAAGGCAAAAATCCTACTCATGAATATAGGCAAAATGGATCTTAAACCATAGTGAGTTTAGGAGGAGATTAATGTTATAAGGTAGAATTAACCAAACCAACAGCACTCCTCTTTGGTCTTAATACTAACGTAACTCTGACAGAGAGTTTCCAACCAGTTTTTAATACTCTGCAGATTTTTAAACACATCTTATGATGTTTCCTGATCTGAATTTAACTTCTTGAGGTCTGACAAGAAGATTTTCAGGAGCATATCAAATAAGAAGCTTTTTTTATACATGTAACACTAAATCACATAATTATGGAATAAGGAAGATTGGATTCCAGACATGAGAAACTGCTGATATTTTGTACATATGATAGTGAAAAATTTAAGGCTTTGTTTTTTTTGGTTTGGTTTTTTGTTGTTGTTTTAGTTTGGTTTTGGGGGTTTTGTTGTTTAGGTATGGAGTTTTTTGGTGGGGGGAGAGAGTGGGTTTGTCTGAGATTTTTTTCCCCCAAATGACAAAGAAAAGAAGTTTAACAAGGGCACCAATGTTCTGGTCCTTTTCCAAGTAAGTTTGAAAAGTCTTTTTTAACATATGTCAACCTTGCCCTCAGTCTGTTGAAATTTTCTGTCAAATCTTATCACTAGTTTTAATGACAGCAGTAAAAAGCCCTTAATAAGAGTGTTTTTACCCCTGTGGTCATGCAATTCAATAATGTGACAATAATGAAGGCAAAAGTCACAATGTGAGGCTCACAAGCTTGCCTGGGAATGTCAGGATGCAGGTTTTTTCTTTTATTGCACTATTATATTCTGGGAAGATTTTTTTTTAACTTTTACTATTATGACTGTAAAATTCATATCCCCCCAATGTTCTGATTTCACTAGCTTTTGGCCAATATGTCTGAGAAGAAAAATATCACCCCAGACATTCTCTGGAGCCATAAACTGGAGAGAGTTCAAACTACCAGAATATCCCACTTGCCTCACTGAAGGTGTTCCAAAGGGATGGAGAGTTTTGATTTTAGCTTGCAACCACCCATAACACAAAAGAATGAAAGGTAAGAATTAATCTGTGGGGAGTTTTTGCTCATTTCAAAAACTCGGAATAGTAAACAAAGATACAATGACTTATATGAGACAAAAGAAAGCAAATGAACCCTCATCAGAATCAAACCCAAACATCTACCTCCCTATTTGTCTGTATACCAAGATGTAGACTCACTCAATTCTTGTACAGCCTAGAACATGGGTTCATGCTGTACACTGTTCTCTCAGCAAATATTTGAGGTAGAACATTGGCTTTATTTTTTTTCCTGAACATTTTGGGTTTTGGTGGTGGGGGTGGTGCAGTGGCTTTGAAGATGCAGTTGGCCATTTCAAGGGCTTTTTTCCTGAAAGAGGCATTCTGAATGTTCTAGACAAGCCTATTAACTGTTTCTCCCTTTTTCCTAAAGATCTGTTTATTGGACTTAACAGAAATACATTAGCCGAACTACTAGCAAGAACATAATTGTTTTAAGTACAAAATGTTTTTTTCCACTTTATTTGATGAACTCTAGTGTGATCCAGAGTTATGATTTCTCTGTTGGTAAAATGTTATTTAAGCAGCGGTCTTCTTACCACTTTTTTTCTGCTCCTTCCACTTAATTAATCAATGCTGCTCTATCTGCTAGTGAGGATCTAAGGTGAAAGAAAATATATGTCAAAAAGTAAAAAAAACTCTACCAACCGACCAAAACATCCACCCCAAACCCCCAGTCCCCGCACTTAAAAGATGGAAGGATTAGCAAACTCTTTTTGGCTGAAAATCAATAGGGATACAAAACCAGTTTCAGTAGAGATGTGTGTTGCTATGTCACCTTCCCATCCTCCTTTCTCAGTCTGCAGCTTTCATTCTTTTCACCCAGGCAGAGTTCCTGCTATGAGCCATGGCTGGTGAAGAAAACAGCTCAGAGGCACTGGCATTGCCCCACTAATTTTATACATGGATGAGTTTCTTCACAAAGGAAAATTTCTCAAGCAATTCTTCCACTGATTCATTTGCACATTCTTCCACAAGAACAACTTAAGATGAACTGATGGCCTGGAAAAAGAACCTGCATTCTTTATGTAGGTACACTTTAGGATAAATAGAAACAACCATATGAGTCAGCCTGCAGCTGTTGAATTTAAGTTCTTTAGACAACTTCTTGTGTTTCCTTATATAGCAGGAAAAAAGTTGTTTTTATGAGAGTTTTGAAGGTAATGGCCTCCAGTTCAAGAGGATTACTAAGCACTGGGACAAAATAGTATTTCTAAAGCATAAACCGGTAGCAAGATCACTGGTAAAACACTATTTATTAGGCAATATATACTGAAAAAACCTGCTAGATGTTTTTCTTATAAATATAAGTAAATCAAAATATGCATATTAGTATGACTATTATTAGTAAAAAAATGGATGAATAATTTAGGCATCCTTATATTAGAATTTTCTAGTAGAAAAAAGTAGTATTTTCCCCATAAAATGCTGGCACCTCTTCTCGTTCCATTCAGCATTTAAAAGGCTTTTCCAGAGATAATAAAAATCGCTTAACGTCATTGCTTTGTTTTTTATATTTGATATTTTATTTCTTGTATTGTACAGCTTTCATTTTACTATTCAAAATGGTGACAATTTTCTCTAGCAAATTCAGCCAGTCTGGGTGTTTTCTTCTTCTTCTCTTCATTGTATCTGTGTAAAATTTAGAATGTCCTACCATTATGGGCATCAGCTTTGCTCATAAGAGAGAACAAAAGATGAAGTGATTCTTGCTTGTTTCCTTGTTTTGGTGGTGGGTCTTGTGGTCTGTAGTTGTTTGGGTTTTTTTCCCCCACTATGAAACTGTTTGCTGCATGATTATAGGCCATTCTAGCTTAAAAAAAAATAACTTCTTGACTTTAGCAGACTGTTAAGAAGACCCAGGCTTCACAAAACCTTTCTGTCTTACATATAAAGAGATGTCAGTGAACCTAAATATCTTATGAAAGCTCTACTTCCATATATCATTCAATCTTTTCTCTCTTCTGAGTGTGGGAATTGAGAAAAATGAGAGCAGCACACCAGGTTGTGTAAAAGAGGGAAATTAGATTCCCAGTCAGCTTTCCAGCCATCAGTATACTTCCTTAGGTGTTTTAGGTAGTTAATGTGAGGGTACCTGAAGCTGACCCATGTTAAACTACCTTCAGTATATAAGTTCCTTTTATGAGGCATGTGATCCTCTGAGCTCTCTGTAACCTTTGATGGTTCTGTGCAAGAGAAATTAAAAAAACCCAACCAGTAGCAATTTAGAACATTAGGGACTAATTTCTAAGCCAAAAAATCAGAATGATTGAAGAATAACTTTGATTGAGGATTGGAAAGAATGGCTTTATTCTCTTCTCCTGATTTGGCTTAAGAGTCTTGTATAGCCTCAGAAAGTGAGATATATTTTCTACCTGTCCCTAAAGAAAAAGTACAGACAAGGAACAACCAATCCTAAAAGCATTGGTTTTAGCACAGCTACATACTAGTAAATTAGTTATCACTAGCAGCTATCTACAGAAATCTAACTTTAAATGCAGAACTTGAGGTAAAAATACCAAAATGATATTTCTCCATCTACTCAGTGTTTTATGAAATCCCACCTGCAGCTAAAAGTGCAACTCCTTTAAGTACATTTCCAATATTTTTATATTAATTATATAGCTCATAGTCCCTTTTTGAGGTTTGAATCTTACATTTTCAGCTGATAAACAGCTTTTATCTCCAGCAGTAAGGGCTTATGTTTTAACATTCTGAAGTTCTGAGCAATTGTGAGAAATGGAAAACCATGACAATCTATGTAGCCCTGCTAGTAAAGAAGTGTTTTCTGTAAGGGAAAGTGTTTCTTACACCCTCAAGGAATAATAAAAAAAAAAAGCCTTTCAGAAAATTTGTTTAATAAATTGAGGAAAATGTGAATCATTAAAGAACAGTAAGACTAGTATATTCTATAGTGTACTATAGCTATGAAATAAATGTTTTTCCCTTAAAAAGTGGAACGATTAATAGATTTTTTCCTATACTTTGGGCATATATTACTACATTTTCCTAAAACACTGTTCACTTTACTGTTTCGTAAGTAAACTACATCAGCTTTTTCTAGATCCCTGGTATTACGGTATGCAACAATTATAAATATTAGAACTTTATAGTCTCTTTTTGACCTATTTATTTCAGTGCCCTCTATACATACTTGTATAAGTATAATGCATGAATACAAGGCAAATGAGAAAAGTTTCTTTACTTATTTCAGTGCAGAAGGAAAATGTGGACCTGGAAATAAAACGTTGTTATGCAGGAATTATGGAGTTTACATTCAATTCAAGATGAATTTTCAAAGCTGGGTCAGAACGCCAATTGTGATTTCAACAAAATTATGGATAGCAGTTAGAAATAACCTTCAACACACAAAAAATACAGAGTTAAATTTTTCAGAAGCTATTAGCAACATATTTTTTAATGAGAATCAGATAATAGATGGTGCATTTTGCCAAACAATTTAGCCTTTTGTTTTGCTCCCAAATCCTGATTGGTCCCATGGTTGATCCTTTGTAATTCTGCATGTACATATATCACTTAATTCTCTTTTGCAACTGGCTGTGTGCTCCCCTTTGAGACAAAGCTCAGATGCAACTCCTGGCATAGCATGCTTCATTTCAGGAATTTCAAACTTCAGTAATCTAAACAACTCGTAATTGCTTTAGGGCTCATAATACGCTTTAGGGCTCATAATACACTTTAGGGCTACAGAAGTATTCTGGAAAATGCAGAAGACATGTGAGTCAGAGTGCTGTGCAGTGTAGGCACAGCTGACCTGCTCCAGAAACCCCCAACCAGTCTGGTATGCAGCTTTCCTCCATGGCTGGTAGCAGATATGTGAAAATTGTCCATGTTTTTTTGACTGAATATGATCAGGAATAAAGACAATCTGTCTAGGTTGTGATGTGGCCTAACAAGGGATCACTGCACCAGATATCCCCCTTCCAGAGCAAGACAGACATCAAATTCTCACTCTTGGTAAATCTCACCTGGAGAATGCATCCAGGCATTGTATTTAATAACCAAGATAGACAGATCTCTACTCGCTTCTTTAGTCCATCTGTACTTTTACGCACATCTGTTCATTTAGTACATGACTAAAAGATTAAGAAATCACTAGTAATTAGACAAGTGTAGAAATATTAGCGATAATATAACCTCTCAATTCAAAGCTGAAATGATAACTTTTGGAAACTTATGCAAAGAGAGATGGCAGCTAATAGCTTTTCGAAACTAATGCCTAGCTGTAAAACAAAGTTATTACTCTATAAAAATGGAAGATCTCATAGGAGAGTATCACTGAAATCACATTAC
Source organism: Manacus vitellinus (assembly GCF_001715985.3). NCBI lineage: Eukaryota > Metazoa > Chordata > Aves > Passeriformes > Pipridae > Manacus > Manacus vitellinus. The sequence continues at coordinate 35,537,708 of NW_021940682.1, read as the reverse complement.
TCAGAATTTACAATATTTACAAACACTTCTTGTCGGCATATACCAGTAAATGAATTGCTAAAATTACATGAGCATACCAGAAATACGTTGTCTCAAAACACATTGTGATGCAATATTTTTTGATTTTCAGTGCTTATGCACTCAATTTTGTAACAGTAAGTCATTCATTTTCTCATAATTTAAGGGAATTAAGTGAGTTGCGCTGCATAGTACTGTAATGTAATATCCATCTTTGGTGACAGAAAATTAGTCAAGGCATGAACCAAAGTTTTTTTGGGTTTTTTTTTTGAGAACTCACACATGTAAACTAATTGATAAAATTTCTTTGGGTGAAAGACCTAATGTAATCTCTTGGCTTCATTCCAGTGTGGGTTTTTATTTATACACTTCACCTTTATTCAAAACTCTGCCAGGAGGGCAGATCATCACTGTTCTCATAGCTGGTAGAGATTTCTTTAATGTAGGTGGGAACTACAGTGTACTAGGTAAGCACAGAGGGTACTTCTCCACAGCTGACTACTGGAAAATGACAGCACCTGATGGGAAGTTAGAAACAACAGGCCCGAAGCAATATGTTGAAAGATGGAATTTGGACACCCAAGGCTTGAGACTGTCACCGTGCAATGTGTCAAACTAATAAAACAGAACCAGACTTGGCAGGAGAGGAAGTTGGCAGCTCTAGGAATGTCCACAGGGGAGAACATGACTGTGGGGAAGTCACTATTGTGCATAAATGGTGAATTTTTCAAATCTATCTTCAAGTCAGAATTATTTAGTTTTATGTGGCCGCTTTTCCCCTAATTTGGGGAACCGGTAAAGAGATACCTGTTACTTCCAGGATTATTAGACATGTAATGCCTGCCATGGTCTAAATATATAGATTATACTTAGCTAACCCTTCATGTAAGAATCACCTGACTACCCAGGAACAGGACTTATAAGTCTTAAAGAGTGTAACTAGGAACTTAGGAATACTCCTTTACTAAAGTCTTTAATTAGGACTTAGACTATTAAACCTTTCTGGAGTAGTATAACACTTTTACACTTGTAGCTTTTAACCTGGCTCAAAATAGGTATGTTGTTGCTCCTGTAAATTAGCATGAAAATTTATGAATAGAGCTGAATATTAGCATAAAGTATTTATTTCATCAAGTAGTAACAAACAGAGATAAAAAAATATGTATGCTACCAAGAATGAAATACTGATTTTTCCACTATGGAATGCTACCTGTAGTAAGATGGCTAGTTTACATATATCAGTTTACTGAGAGATTGTATGTATTTATTCTATTTTATTTATTTTTTATTTGTGCCACTCGGAAAATTACCCAAGAACAGGTTACTTAAATAAAAAAGATGACCGAGTAAAATTCATGTCAGCAAACTAAACACAATAAAAAGGCTGTCATAGGTTTACTTGTTCTGAAAATCCAAGCAGAAATTTTCCTTTCCCCTGTCCCACTGTAAGAGAAGGAGGTTGAATGAGGAGGGGAAAGAGGTAATTAACTATACAAAAGAACTAGCTGGCAGACTATTACCCCATTTAAAAAACTGCAGGGAGGGGGGAGGAGCTTTTTTCCTCCTCTCCTTAAAAATGGGGAACACTTCATTTTGTGCCTTAATGGGGGCAAGGTGTGTTGGAAAAGCTCGGAGGTCGTTTTGCTCTGGACCTGGTCATCTGTCTGTTCTTCAGCCTCGGTTTGTCTACAGTCTGCTCTGTCGCCAGCCTGAATCTGCTCAGATTTCATCAGAGAGTTTGTGCCCAACGATGAACAAAGGGGGAGTCCTGTCTACAGCCAGCCACAGACAG